>NW_021832394.1:0-2500 GCF_006345805.1 Octopus sinensis | reverse complement strand
TTGGTCCCTAAATGTTGAAAGACAAAGTTGACTCTGCCAGCTCAACGACGCACCTGAGAACTATATTAAGGGTTCCGAGTGTCTGAGAGATACTCAACCACTTATTCGTTGGTTTAAGGAGAAAGCAATTCAGAGGCTTGAACAATTGAATTGTAATAGATGAACAGCATGTGGGATCCGTCACACGGAGAAATGCATCTGAGTCCTACACATTTTAGTTAATTGGGCATGATTTGATCGCGATATGGCTAGTGTTTCTAGCATAATGAATGTGCACATGCACATACAAGTATCATTTTTACTTTGATATGAGTCAAGTTGGTGTGCTTTACTTCTTGTGGTTGATAGTGTCGTTGTTGTATACTCCTTGGCCAGTCCAACACCGTTAGACATCTCATACACCCATATGTATGTATGTATGTAT
Source organism: Octopus sinensis (assembly GCF_006345805.1). Lineage (NCBI taxonomy): Eukaryota > Metazoa > Mollusca > Cephalopoda > Octopoda > Octopodidae > Octopus > Octopus sinensis. Next base: position 2,076 of record NW_021832394.1, on the reverse strand, counting down.
GTATGCATGTAAGCATGGGTGAAGGTGCGTGGCTTAGTGGTTGGTGTATTCGGCTCGTGATCGTAAGGTCGTAAGTTCAATTCCCGGCGTTGCGTTGTGTCCTTGAGCAAAGCACTTTATTTCACAGTACTCCAGTATACTCAGCTAGTAAGAATGAGTTGTACCCGTTATTCAAAGGGCCAGCCTGGTCACATTCTGTGTCAGGCTGAATCCCTCCGAGTACGACGTTAGGGGTACGCGCGTCTGTGGATTCTCAGCCACTTAAAAGTTAATTTCAGGAACAAAGATTCCGTTGATCGGTTCTGCAAGAATGTTCGCCGTCGTAACCAATGGAGTGCCAGTTATGTATGTATGCATGTATGTATGTATGTATGTATGTATGTATGTATGTATGTATGTATGTATGTATGTATGTATGTATGTATGTATAGGCGCAGGAGTGGCTGAGTGGTAAGTAGCTAGCTTACCAGCCACATGGCTCCGGGTTCAGTCCCACTGCGTGCCACCTTGGGCAAGTGTCTTCTACTTTAGCCTCGGGCCGACCAAAGCCTTGCAAGTGGATTTGGAAGACGGAAACTGAAAGAAGCCCATCGTATATATGTATATGTATGTGTGTATGTTTGTGTGTTTGTGTTTGTCTCCCCAACATCGCTTGACAACCGATGCTAGTGTGTTTACGTCCCCGTAACTTAGCGGTTCGGTAAAAGCGACTGATAGAATAAGTACTAGGCTTACAAAGAATAAGTCCTGGGGCCGATTTCCTTGACTAAAGGCGGTCCTTCAGCATGGTCACAGTCAAATGACTGAAACAAGTAAAAGAGTAAAAAGAGAGTATGCACAGATTGAAAGAGGAAGATAAATAGATAGATAGATAGATAGATAGATAGATAGATAGATAGATAGAGATAGATAGATAGATAGATAGATAGATAGGATGGATGGATGGATGGATGGATGGATGGATGGATGGATGGATGGATGGATGGATGGATGGATGCATGCATGCATGCATGCATGCATGCATGCATACGTAGACACTCCGAGTTCAAAAGTAAATAGACATCCCTCATTATACCGTTTTATCTACTCATTAGAGCGATGCCTAGACAGATTAAATAACAAATCAAACGGATTAAACAGCACAAAACATGTCTACACAACATTAGATATTATATTTTTTATGTAGTAAATAACATTATTTTGCTTCTAGAATTTTAATTTTTTTTAAATGATGTGATTATTTACTATGCATATATCTATCTATCTATTTATCATTCTATATCTCCCTATATATACACACACACACGCACGAATATTTATTTTTATCATGTCTGTGTATTATATAATATTATAATATATATAATATAATATAATATTATATTATATTATATTATATTATATTGTATTATATTGTATTATATTGTATTATATTATATTATATTATATTTAATATTTAATAGAGTCTGTTTCACTGATCGTGTGCAGTGCTACAATTGGCCAACAATTGGCCAGTTCAATAACTGCGGAATCATTGTCTATCCTTTGTTGTTGTAGTTGTTATTGCTGTTGTTGTTGTTTTTGTGTCTTTTCTTTTTCTTCTTGTTACTTATCGTCATATTAGCTTTGATTAAGCAGACATATGATAAAAGGCGTTCCAACCGTGACTTGGCCTTAAATTGACTATACAATAGAGAAAGAACAGCCAAGGCCTTTGGTCAAAAGTGAACTAAGATTAAATAACCAGTACTCTCAAAGGAGCCCTAAACAGAGTATCAAAGCAGTAATAACTAAGGAGTATTTTAAGTAATCTAACTAGGGAGTATTTTAAGTAATCGCTTGAGCTGTTAGAAATAGAAATCAACTTTCCTTAAATCATACCTGCCACTCAACAAATATTTGGGGGACTTGGACAATGTATTCGAGCTGATCATGGCCGGAACATTTTGGCACGAAGTGCTGAGACGCACCTTGGCCAACGTATCTCATGACGCAAAACGTGCTGGATAAACTAATAATGAATATAATGCTCAATAATAAAAGAAACACTAGAAAGTTACATTTAGAGGGGTAGTCAAG
>NW_021832393.1:47500-61262 GCF_006345805.1 Octopus sinensis | reverse complement strand
TAGCACGCCGGGCAAAAATGCTTTGCCGCATTTTGTCCGTCTTTAAGTTTTAATTTCGAATTCCGCCGAGGTCGACTTTGCCTTTATTCATTTCGGGTTCGATAAATTAAGTGCCTGTTGAGCAATGGAGTCGATTACGTCGACTTTCTCCCCCCTCCCCGAAATTATTGGCATTGAGTCAAAATTTGAAAGCAATATTTGTAGGTCAGTGTTTGTCGGTCAATGATTGCAAGTAAATGTTTGCAGGGACCAAAAAAAAGAAAAAAAAAGTGAGAGAGAGAGAAAGAAAGAAAAAAAACAAAAGACATGGGGAACGCGACTCAGGAATTGTAAAGAGTTAGAACTGAGGAGCGGCAAGACAAGATAGAAGTGTTCCGTGCGAGATTTGGACTGTAAAACATAGCAGTAGTAAAAAACAGATTAGACGGCTCTATTGGGTATGCAGTTAACTTGGTATGCAGTTAACTATTTCAGAGAATAACAAAAACCTTTGTTGTGGCGATAAAAGGAGACAGCTAGCTAATTGGTTTGTTTCAACCTGGATTTCAAGGAAGCCGTAAATGTCTCATCCATCACTCTGTGCAAGATTTTTTATTCTTCTTTTTATCTCGTTCTCGTCTAAACTTGTTAAATGGTGAACAGAGCGGAGGCGGGGAGGCGGTGCGTACTGAACGTTTACTACTGATACGAGGACGACGGTGAACGTATTTCCAATCCAGTATATGTAATTGGTGCAGCATTTAATTAATGTACACATTTCTGTATGATGCTCAATGTATATACAGTGTCGATAGGCCAGTTTACAGAAAGAATTGTTCTGAGGTAACATCTCTTATGGACTTGCTGTGTTAAAAACACAATAATTATCAAAGAGAAACGAAAATTCGTCCAAGCAGCAGCAGCAGCCAGCCATTTTGGGCCTTTTTTATTGCGTGTATACGCAACCATCCACATGCTCGGACGAGAATTCTTAGTCTCTGATATAGGAAAAAAGTGAAAGAAACATTCATTGATAGTGGTTAAGAGCACGGGCTACTCACCCCAAGATTCCGAGTTCGATTCCAGGCAGTGACCTGAATAATAATAACAACAATAACAACAACAACAACATCGAAAAATACCTTAGGAATGAGAACCCAGGTTCGAAATTTCCCCCAAGACACCTGATGAAGGCTGGAGGGTATATCAGCCGAAACGTTGTGTTAACAACAAACAAGATGAGGACAAATATCCGTCAAATGTAAATAATGTAAATAATGTACATTCGCCGGCTCGGCTGGTTATAAATCCGGTATACGCAAATGAAACAGCATTTAATTAAAATAGCCATATTATACTTAATGTATACACAATGTCGATAGGCCAGTTTCTACAGTATTTGTCCCGAGATAACATAATTGAAGCTGTGTTAAAAACACAATCAGAAAGAGATGAAAATCTGCCCCAGCAGCGGCCAGCGAGAGGTCCAGATGTGATTTAGCCTGAATCCTTATTCTAGTAAGATTTCCATCGAGTCTGACGATTTCATATCGCATCAATTTTAATTTACTTTATAGTGTTTATACTGCAGTGTATAGTGTATCACTGGACCTTATTTTTACATTTTCTCAACTCGTTTACAGTTGAGCACTTTTACTCTTTTCGGTCATTGCTCTGTAGGTCATGCTGGAGCACCCCCTTGTAGGGTTAGTGGAACAAATCGACTCCAGTATTTATTTCAAGTCTGGTACATGTTCGATATGTCTCCTTTGCCGAACCGCTAGATTACCGGAACGTCAACGAATATCGGTTACTCAGGTGATGTGGAGACTTCTCTTTCCTAAATTTTCCAGATAATAAAATTTAGACATGTAAGTCGTTTAAAAAATCTTCGTCAACTCAGACAAAACGGAAAGCCTATAAGAAACGGACAAATCAAATTATGGCAGGCAAATTCTCAAATACTATCACGAGAGAGAGAGAGAGAGCGAGAGAGACAGAGAGAGAAAGAGAGAGACGGAGAATGAGAGAGACAGACAGAGGCAGAGAAAGAAAGAGAGAGTGTGTTTGTGTGTCTGAGTTTGTACTCCATCACCGCTGGACAAACCGTGATGGTGTGCTTATGTCCCAGTAACCTAGCGATTCGGCGAAAGAAACCGACAGAATAAGTATTAGCCTTAAAGAATAATAAGCACTGGGATCGATTCGTTCGATTAAAATTCTTCAAGGCGGTACCCCAGCATGGCCGCAGTCTAACAACTGAAACAAGTAAAATGAATAAATATACAGGCGTGGCTGTGTGGCAAGAAGCTGGCTCCCCTACCACATGGTTCCGGGTTCAGTCCCACTGCGTGGTATCTTCTATAGCCTCGGATGACCAAAGACTTTTGAATGGATTTGGGAGAGAGAAACTGAAAGAAGCTTGTTATATATATATATATATATATATATTATATATATATATATATATATATATATTATATATATATATATATATATAACAGTGATAACTCGCAGTACGAATTTAATTCGTTCCATGACAGAGCTCGTGTTACGATTTACTAGTTTTATAAACCAATTTCCCACCCATTGAAATTAACTAAAATATAATTAATCCGTTCCAGCCCCGCAAAACCACTCAAAAATAATTTTTTATGGGCTTTAAAACAGAAGAAATGTAGTTACAAGTAAAAATGACAATTATTAAAAAAAGAGAATGGAAAAGAAATATGTAAACTGGTTTTATTAACTGAATTACCTTAAAGATGGGACGATTTGTGTGCTCGTACTGCGGATTCCCGCACGGATTTTAAGACAAAAATTCACTCGAGTCTCGGTTCGTACAGCAAATTACTCGTACAATGGTGCACTCGAACGGCGAGGTTCTACTGTGTGTGTGTGTGTGTGTTTGTAGAAAAATATATCAGTTGAAGAAAGTTAAAACATTGTCTGCGAGGAATTATAGAGAGGTGAGGCAGGGAATGCATTATCGGAACGTCAACAGACAACGAATCTGGAACACCAATGTTCGCCAAATTCCATTGAGCGAGCATACAGAGACATGTGGTCAGAAATTGTTTCTAATTTTTCCTTTCCACAAACCACGTGACACAAGTGAGGTTGGAAGAAAGATAAAAGAAAAAAACATTTTATCAAAATGTTAAAACCTGTTTAGAACAGAAATAACAGCAATAATATAACAACCAGTTAATGATGTGGATTAAAAAATATCTCTAGTATATTAATATAAACAAGTTAAAGATTATCGGTGCGACTGGCAAACCGCGATGTTTAAGGTGCATGCGGATTGGTCAAAAAGGTATTCTAAAAAAATCAGCTTGTTGGAGCGCTCTAAGAGGTCCTAAAGCTGTCAAGAACTCAACTGTTAGTTAAACACATTTGAAATCTGATGATAACACTATGTATGCAAACGCTAATTTAACTTTATGAAGATTACAAAATATTTTTTTAATGTTAAAATACCATAATAAAAAACGTGAAAACCAGATCTCATGTTTTAACTTTACTCAACTTAAATATATACAGAGAGAGAGAGAGAGAGAGAGAGAGAGAGAGATGTGCGTGTGTGTGCGTGTGTGTATATATATCTGTGTATATGTGTATCTGTATGTGTGTGTGTGTGTGCACGCGCGTTCCTTTGAGTCTGTGTCTGTTCCCCACCACTACTTGACATCCGGTGTTGGTGTATTTACGTCCCCATAACTTAATGATTCGGCATAAAAGTAACCGATAAGTAGCAGGCTTAAAAAAAGATGGTCATCCATACAATTTCCACCTACCAAATTTATTCACAAATCATTGGCCCAGCCCAGAGCAATAATAGGAGACATCTGCCCAAGATGCCGCGCTGCGGGAACGAACCTGAAACTAAACGGTTGCGAAGCGAACTTCTTAAGCACAAAACTATGCCGTGCTTGCACACCGTACTTCGTCAATCGTGTATCCCTTTCCTAACAGAACATGTCCCTTTGAAGAAGCGATTGCCTGAATATGTCCAACAGTTTTTGTCATTGACGATTTACAGGGACAGAGAATGGAAGCAACTGACATGAATTCAGAGAAAAATGGCGAAGAATAAGACCTCGGCAACTGTTTAGAACTTCCTTCCATGTAAACAACATGTAACGGCGCTAAACATGTGTTATCCTCATGAAAGCATCGTACGTATGTAAATGTGTGCATGTAAGCAAATGCATGAGTGCGCGCGTGTGTGTATCTATTAACATTAGACAAGCATATTATATCTTTATATCTCACATATTCCCCTCGTCTGCTGTTTAGTCGTATTCATTTCAAGTTTTCGTTCGGTTTGTCCTTGAAACGAATTAAAAAGAAAAACATCACCAGTTAAAACAGAACCACCTCTTCGAAGAATGTATAAATGTACGTTCGTAAATACATACATACATACATACATACATACATACATACATACATACATACATACATACATACATACATATATACATACATATATAAACAAATTTAATACATGCTTAAACACACGAAGATGTGTGTATACCCATATACGAACATACACCACACAAAAACACGTGAATTATATATATATATATATATATATATATATATATATATATATATATATATATATATATATATATATATAAAGGGAAAGTTTACGATAATAAACAAAAGACGATGGCAGGTGGAGTACAAAAAAATCAAATGTATTAGTATAGCGCTCAGGAATAGAAAAAGTCTTTTACGTTTCGAGCCTACGCTCTTCGACAGAAAGATACACAGAAAAAAACAAGGAGAGAAAAAAATGCGTGTAGGAGCTAACATATACATATATATATATATGTAGAGAGAGAGAGAGAGAGAGAGAGAGAGAGAGAGAGAGAGAGAGAGAGAGAGAGAGAGAGAGAGAGAGAGAGAGAGATTTTTGATTGAAAATGTCAATAAAAGAAAATACAAATTAAAGCATTGACAACAATATCATAGTTCGAAATAGTTGTTGAAGAAAAACATGTGAAGTGATTCATCTCATTAGCCGGGGATGAATAAGGTCGATGTAAGCGGAGAACTGAACGAACGCATTGCATATATATATATATATATATATATATAATATATATATATATATATATATATAATATATATAAACATACTCTCTTTTTTTTTACTCTTTTACTTGTTTCAGTCATTTGACTGTGGCCCTGCTGGAGCACCGTCTTTAGTCGAGTAAATCGACCCCATTCTTTGTAAGCCTAGTATTTATTCTATCGGTTTTATTTTTGCCGAACCGCTAAGTTACGGACACTTAAACATACCAGCATCGGTTGTCAAGCGATGTGGGGGGGGGACAAACACAGACACACAAACATATACACACACACACACATATATATATATACATATATATACGACGGGCTTCTTTCAGTTTCCGTCTACCAAATCCACTCACAAGACTTTGGTCGACTCGCGGCTATAGTAGAAGTCACTTGCCCAAAGTGCCAGGCAGTGGGACTGAACCCGGAACTACGTGGTTGGTAAACAAGCTACTTACCATGCATTGTGTGTGTGTGTGTGTGTGTGTGTACTTAAAATTTCATCTTCCTGAGTCTGTTTAAAATTTCTAAAGCGCACAATCGAGTAAGAGTATTAATATAATTTTTTTTAAATTCAGGCGAACAATCCTTCCGACACGCTTCCGTACAGTTTCCATGCACCCAAATTTAGTCACAGTGTATTGGACAATCCGAGGCTTAAGAAAATAATATGTGTCCAAAATGCTACATATGGGATTGAATCTGAGACCTGGTGTTTACCGGTAGAATAGGCATTAAACATAAAAAATTGTATTAGTTTCGATTTGCTCGACTAAACCTATTTCCTTACTAACCACAAGGGGCTAAACACAGAGAGGACAGACAAGGACAGACAAACGGATTAAGTCGATTAGAACGACCCCAGTGCGTAACTGGTACTTAATTTATCGACCCCGAAATGATGAAAGGTGAAGTCGACCTCGGCAGAATTTGAACTCAGAACGTAGCGGCAGACGAAATACCGTTAAACATTTCGCCTGGTGTGCTAAGCGATATCCCAGCTTGGCTGTAGTCCGGTGGCTGAAATAAATGCAATAGTTGAAGAGTAGTCATACGAATTTTGAAAAATAAATATGAAGGGATAGTCATGGCTGGAACATCTCTGACCAATATGTCTGTCTTCTGAATGGGGGTTGACCTGAGATTGAACAACAACAACAACAACAACTACGACGACGACGACGGCGACAACGACAAACGGTTGCTTTGTCGTACGAGGAAAGCGAAAAACAAAATGGAATCCGGTTTGATATGAAGTCGTAGCTTAGAAATAGGTAATTTAATACTGTAAATGTAAGTGATTTAGTCCGACGCTTCTACGCCCTTTCTTGACAACCTATCAACCTCTATAGGAAAATAATGATATTTTCGTTCGAAGACAAATGCATTTGGCCACTCATCATACGGTCTTGAAGTTTAGTATTCATGTTGTTTTTAAATAATTGACACGGATGTTATGGGTGCAGTTGTGTCTATGAGGATTGGGAGAAGAGAGAGAGAGAGAGGGGAAGAATGAATGCGAGGGAGAGAAAGAGAGAGAAGAAGTGAGTGAGTGAGTGAGGGATGAAGGGAGTGGGGGATGCGATGAAATCATGTGACCCGACCGATTGTCACATCAAAAAACATCAGAGCGAAGATGAAAGGCAGATAATTACAAAATATAAAAGCATGTATTTAACTGGCCTCTCGTCTTTCATGCCCCCCACCTACCACTCCGAGGATAATGATGATAATGATGATGATGGCGGTGGTGGTGGTGGTGGTGGTGTTACTGGCAGTGGTGGTGGTGGTGGAGGTGAAAGATTATTAATAATAATAATAATAATAATGGTGCCGATGATGATGATGATGATGATGATAACAAAACGAGTAATAACGTTTCTTTAATATCGTCAACCATAATTATTATTTGTTGTTGACATTATCATCAACACACCCACACACACACATTCTTTGTTTTGTCTTCTACTGTCCATCATTTTTTTTCTTAATGTAAAACCCTGTGGTTAATAAAGAAACCCTTATTATTATTATTAGCTGGCAGAATCGTTGTTAGGACGCTGGACGAAACGCTTAGCGGGGTTTCGTCCGTCGCTATGTTTTGAGTCCAAATTCCGCCGAGGTCGCCTTCGCCTTTCATTCTTTCGAGGTCGATAAAACAAGTAGGATCTTTTTCGGTTTGAACGGCAGTTTTTTTTTTTAAATAATTTCCATGAAACTAAACACTTTTAAACTTCGTATTCTGGTAGAATGTGTTTATAAAACATCTTTTTCTCTTGGTTTTATTGAGAAAATTCTATAGTTTGTAAGATATTTGTTGTTTTTTTTCTTCAATTTCTGAAATTTCAACCAATCACTGATGTCTATTGACTTAAAAAGCATGTCCCTCGTTTAAGAAACAGATTGGGTTTATTTACATTTGTGAAGAAAAAAAGATACCCTAACCCTAACCCTAACTAACCCTAACCCTGAAAGAGATTGAAATGCAATAGATCGATTCTAGGGTCATAATTATGGGTGACAATTTCATATGACACCGCTAGAAAAAACTGCCGTTCAAACCGAAAAGATCCAACAAGTACCAGTTGAGTACTGGGGTCGATCTAATCGACTTATCGAGGTCGACTTTGCCTGTCATCCTTTCGAGATCGATAAATTAAGTACCCGTGAAAGAATGGAGTCGATGTAATCGACTAATCCCCCCACCCCGAATTTCAGGCCTTGTGCCTTTAGTAGAAAGGGTTAGTATTAGGCGGCGAGCTGGCAGAATCGTTAGCACGCTGGGTAGAATGCTTAGCAGCATTTTGTCCGTCTTTGCGTTCTGAGTTCGAATTCCGCCGAGGTCGACTTTGCCTTTCATTCTTTCGGAGTCGATAAATTAAGCACCATTTGCGACTGGGGTCGATCTAATCGACTGGCCCCCTCCCCCAAATTTCGGGCGTTGTGCCTAGAGTAGAAAAGATTGTTATTATTATTGTTGTTGTTGTTGTTGTTGTTATTAGCAAATCAGTTACATTATCATCATCATCATCATCATCGAGCCAAAGAGGAAGCCTCTACACGGTAGCTTAACATGTTAGAGATAGCAGCGAAATCTACCTTAGATAAAACAATCCCCTTAGAAAAGAAGAGCTCGCTGGATAATGCATTCGTGGTTTCTCCTTACACATTGGGAAAAATACAGGATGGTCACAGTTGAAGTGTCTTTGGTCACAGATCTGTCCCGTCAGAGCCGACCTGGTGTTAAACAACAAAATATTAACATCATTATCGTCATCAAAATCATCATGATCATTATGGTTATGATTGCTGTTTATTGTGACCCTGGTCGCTGGTTTTATTATTATTATTATTATTAGCAGTATCCACTCCACCCTGCTACTCCACCCCTCCCCCAATGTCACCCACCCACCCATCTCACTCCCACCCCACCGCTCCCCTCACCACGTTTCCTTCACTTTGCTCTGTGATCTGCAGTGACAACCTTCTCCTATATCCTTTGATGTGACAGACTCTTCACCATGTTGACATTTTACTCTCAAAAAAACAAAAAACAAAAACAAAAAAAAATCACCGCCGCCGCCGCCATCACCTGCTTTAATCACACTGTCACTATCAGCACCACTACCACCACCGCATCACCACCATCACCGCGCCGCCACTATAACTACTACTACTACTACTACTACTACTACTACTACTAACCACTCCAACATTACCAATAACACTACCGCATCATCACCGCGCCGCCACTATACTACTACTACTACTACTACTACTACTACTACTAACCAAGCCAACATTACCAATAACACTACCACCGCCGCCGCCAACACATCATTATCCTGCCTCACCACTGCGCCACATATCAACATCACCCAACCCCGCCCCAACGCCACATCAGCGCCATCAACATTCCCCCCGATGCAAACGAACGCCATTTCTAAATGCGCCGCCACCAACACCAGCGCACCACCTAAAAAAAAAAAAACAGCAACAAGAACAACAACATCACCATCAACAACAACAATCAATACCAAACAAATTCCTGAAGCTGTATAATGTCACCCAAAATCCTCCACCCTTTTTTTTTTTAACCGGTTATACTAATAATATACCCAGTTATATCTCATGCTCTACCAACGAAAATATTTCATTTTCAACTTGTTGGAATTAGTTCAATTTTTACCACCGCCACTACTACACACCTCCCTAAATATTATTTATTTTAAAATATTTTTAAAAATCTAGAAACCTAAGTTAAAAAACGGGAATTTTAGAACATTTTTTCTTTAATTGTATATAAAGATTGAACTGAAGAGATACGTGCTGTGTGTTTGTTATTGGTTAGCCCAAGGTTAGCCCTGATCAAACAAGCGTAGATCAAAGAAGTTTCATTCTTTTATATATATATATATATATTTCTCCCGTCTCTTCAGTTTTCGGCACTAACTGACAACGCCATTAAATTTACGAACATTCTATACAAACAATCATACACTCCTCTAAAAACACTCAAGTACCATCTCCAAAAAGTTCGCTACCATGTATCCAAAAGAAAAAAAAAACAAACCCTCTGACACTCGTCTTCCTTACCTTTTAACTCCCTCACATAAAATTATATTTTCCCTCATTAAAGAACCCTAAGATCTCCGGTCTTCTTTCCTCTCTAATTATTTTATCATTATAATACATTTTCACACACAGACACACTTTTATTCTCTCTGCCCCACCCCACCGTATTTTTTTATTTTCTGAAGAAGAACTAACGTCTGAAGCGTTAAGATATTTCATATTCATCTCAAGCGTTAAATTAATACCGCGTTAATCGCATTTCTTGGCTTACTTTTCTTTCAAATCATTATAGGCTTTATTTTTATTACTTCCAGGTGTCGCTGTTGCTAATTACAGGTGAGTGGATTACAGCAGCATGAAATAAAAGTATTTTATTCAAGAACGCAACGTTCACGTGGTCTGAGAAACGAATTGCTATGCCACGCAGATTCACACATATACATGCACATGCTTACACGCGCGCGCTCACACGCACAAACATACACACATACAATCACACACACACCAACACACACGCGTTCTTATATATACACATTACTGGCGAACACCATATTGCAGGATAAATAAATCTTTTATTTGTGGCTTTTCGATACTGCCTCAGTTTTCATGCGTTACAGTTTGCAATTTTCAAGAATTCCTTTTAAGGAATGATAGCAATCTGTCTCCACATTTGATTTAACTACCATTATATCATACGTCTTCTACAGCCAGATTTTGCGGAGATTTTTTTATATTAGGTAATAAGTGTTATGAGCGAATATTTTCCTTGGTTTTGTTTTGCTGTCTGTAATATTATGTGCATTAGCTCCTTGTTATGAGTGCACGGTCAACCAACGTGAGCCCACGTCACAGTCTGTGTCATAAAAGTTCTTACTTTCATGTTTACATTGAGGTTTGTATTTTATACATTGGTTATCTGAAATATGTTCTTTGGTTTGCTGGATTGTGGCTTCATATTGACGAGAAGGTTTAGAGTTCTAAATCGTAGATGCATGTATTTATTTTTTGATGCATAAACCTGAAACACTTGTATTTATAGTATAATAGGCTTTAAAATTTTTTTCTACACACACACAGGCTTTAAAAAATTTTCCCTACACACACACATACACACACACACACACGTACACACATGTATATAAATGAAAGTGTGCATGTACGTATATTTGTATTTAGGTGACTATATACATACGTATATACATGTGTGTGTGTGTGTGTGTGTGTGTGTGTGTGTGTAATTCTTGTTTTGGAATTGGTTCTCGAAGTACATATAAAGCTATAAATAATAGTATGTAAACATTAGGTTGAAAAATCCTTTGTGATATATATATATATATATATATAATATATATATATATATATATATATATATATATATATATATAGAGAGAGAGAGAGAGAGAGAGAGATACAAATACACACACACTCACACACATATTTATATGTGTGTGTGCATGCATACATGCATATATATTTATCTATCTCTATCTCTCTCTTTATCCCTCTATCTATCTATCTATCGATTTTCTCTTTGCATTTATATGCCTTACCGTTGTTATACCATGCATTAACAGGCACCAAATGCCAGGCAGCTGGTAGTCAGATGGATCGGCCAATGATGTCTGTCTTTCGTGACAACCTTGTCACACGCCCTGTTACAATTGTGACAGAAATGTCGTTGACGTGACATCTTTTGGACAATGAGAGACATAAGTCAAGTTTTGTCTTGTGAATGTTTAAAAAAAAAGATGGTCAATGTAGCAAGGATGGCACGTATGAATGACAAAGTCACCTTGAGCATAATCCTATGAACCCGGAAAAATTTTAAACGGAGAGTTACTTACTTGCAAATAAATGTGTTAACATGTGACATTATAGATATAATGTGACATTATCGATATAATCGACTTGATCCGTTTGTCTGTCCTTGTTTGTCCTCTCTGTGTTTAGCCCCTTGTGGGTAGTAAAGAAATAGGTATTTCATCTGCCGCTACTTTCTGAGTTCAAATTCCGTCGAGGTCGACTTTACCTTTCATCCTTTCGGGGTCGATTAAATAAGTACCAGGTACGCACTGGGGTCGATATAATCGACTTAATTCGTTTGTCTGTCCTTATTTGTCCCCTCTGTGTTTAGCCCCTTGTGGGTAGTAAAGAAATAGGTATTTCGTCTGCCTCTACGTTCTGAGTTCAAATTCCGCCGAGGTCGACTTTGCCTTTCATATTTTCGGGGCAGATTAAATAAGTACCAGTTACGCACTGGGGTCGATGTAATCGACTTAATCCGTTTGTCTGTCCTTATTTGTCCCCTCTATGTGTAGCCCCTTGTGGGTAGTAAAGAAATAGGCATTGGAATCTTTTAAGCGTGTCGATTGTATTTAAATTTGATAACTGCTTTTATTCATAGGTTCCGCCAACATTCTTTTAATCCAACAATCTCCATACGTTTGTTGTTATTTCTTATTATATATTTTTATTTTGCTTTCTTATTCTTTTTCAGGAAGTGTGAAGTGTCTGGGAGAGAACACTTTTACCAAGAAGCATTGTCAATTCTCTTTCATCTCAGTTGTTGCTCTTCAAGCTCTCTGCATCTGGAGCCACCTTCTAAGCAGCTGGTGTCTAAATTAGGTCGAGGGCGGCTGACAAGTTTTAAATTCTCGGTAAAATTCTTTAAGGCCTTCTGTACCCTACACATGTGAAGCCTGGGTTTCTTCTGTAATGTACGGAATAAGCGCTACCATTGATAGTCGTTTGAACGCGCCAAAACGCTATATCTAGAACGTCTCTGTCTGACACGTACCTCAGAGCACGGTAAGACACGTAGGTAGCTTTGGTTGCCACATTGCATCTTGCTATACTTCCAGTCGCCTTGCTCCGCCTTGCTCCGCCTTGCTCCGCCTTGCTCCGCCTTGCTCCGCCTTGCTCCGCCTTGCTCTGCCTTCTCAGTGTCTAGGAAGTCAAGGATGAGAGTCAGGCGGGTCGTCCAGTGAACCTCTACTTACTAAAATCTAAGTCCAGCGCACATCAAGATTCAAGCTTCTTGGAACGACAAACAAACGGAAAAACTTTCATTGCCATAGTCGTAGTATCATACTTATCTGCGGTAATGAAATACTAACACTTGCATAGTTTCCACGGTTGTAAAGGCACAAGGAAGGCATAGCCAAAGGCAAGCGCGGTCGCAATTCTTTGGTCGAGCGTACCACCGTGTTCTCCAGTTGCGTACCGGAGTCGATCTAATCGACCGGCCCTTTCTCCCAAAATTTCGGGCCTCGCGCCTTGAGTAGAAAAGAATATTCTTCGGAGAGAAATCTGTGTTAGCTTTTATATCATGCTTCATTGTTTTTAGTTTCGTGAGCGCAATCTCGATCGAGATAGTTGCTGTCCTTTTTACTCGGTTGGGAGATATCGTTCCAGAATGACCAACTGCACTGTTAATATCAAAATTTCCAGTATACTCGGGCGCGTTGCTTAGTGCTTGGGGTATTCGGCTCACAATCGTAAGGTCGTGAGTTCAATACCCGGGAAGAAAAGATGAGGCGGAGAGCTGATAGAACTGCTAACACGCCGGAGAAAATGCCTAGCGACATTTCGTCCGTGTTAACGTTCTGAGTTCAAATTCTGCCGGGGGTCGACTTTGCCTTTCATCCTTTCGGGGTCGATAAAATAAAGTACCAATTGAACACCAATGTAAGCGACTTAGCTCCCTCCCCTGTGCTTACTGGATTTATTTATTAAACTCTCCAGTACCACTGAGCAGTTTCCAAGTTACAAGTTGCAGTTCATTATGAGTTCTTGTAGAGAATTTAGTCGGCCAAAGAAAGGTATAAGGAGCGATATCCATATTTCCTTTATCCTCTTGGGGCCTTAACGTTTTCGCCCAATTTCTATTAATGGTCCTTTCACACCTGGCATTTTGAGCTTGCCCACGAAATTTGTTGTTCACAATCGAACGCACCAATTGACTGCGAAACTACTCATTCTTACATTGGCGGAGCAGAACATAGGTTTTCCTCGCTTTTCCATAACAAATTTACTCATTTGAACTCACTAAATTTCATTCAAATAACTGTGAAACATTAGGTTATGAGCTGCTTTCTAATAAGACTAATACTTAG
>NW_021832393.1:40000-42500 GCF_006345805.1 Octopus sinensis | reverse complement strand
TGTGGTAAGTAGCTTGCTAACCAACCACATGGTTCCGGGTTCAGTGCCACTGCGTGACATCTTGGGCAAGTGTCTTCTGCTATAGCCCCGGGCCGACCAATGCCTTGTGAGTGGATTTGGTAGACGGAAACTGAAAGAAGCCTGTCGTATATATGTGTGTGT
This sequence comes from Octopus sinensis, assembly GCF_006345805.1. NCBI lineage: Eukaryota > Metazoa > Mollusca > Cephalopoda > Octopoda > Octopodidae > Octopus > Octopus sinensis. The sequence continues at coordinate 42,338 of NW_021832393.1, read as the reverse complement.
GTATATGTTTGTGTGTCTGTGTTTGTCCCATGCTAGCATTGCTTGACAACCGATGCTGGTGTGTTTACGTCCCCGTCACATAGCGGTTCGGCAAAAGAGACCGATAGAATAAGTACTGGGCTTACAAAAGAATAAGTCCCGGAGTTGCTCGATTAAAGGCAGTGCTCCAGCATGGCCGCAGTCATATGACTGAAACAAGTAAAAGAGAGATTATGAAGTGGGGCAAAACGAGTAACGACTAATCCTAATAATTTCTCCTCTTTAACTTCATGATGCGTGAATATATCAGGAATGGAGTCACACCAGCAGACAGTGATGAAGCTTCAGAGACTATTTTATGCTGAGGCTTTAGATTTAATCGAGTTAGGTTTATATCATTTCATGTGTCCTTTTGCTATGATCCATTTTCTTTCATTTGCTCAAGATATTTAAAATTTTCGTTGCTCTTCTGATCTTTCTGATGTCTATACTTTATAGTACATTACAGTCGCATAACAATGTCCCGCATCCCTACAAGTCACTAATATGATGTTGATGTGTATGAGTCTGTTTTCATCTGAAGAATTGAAGAGGTAAATTTACCTCGTTTTGCTCCACCGAAATTTGTCTTTTGTATACTCAAAGAAAACGGAAACAATTTTCGGAAATAACATTTTGAATAAGTTAGAAGCGAAACTTGAGAACTCTTTTGTCTGCAAGAAAACACAAGTGTTGACAAATATATTCTCCAAGGATGGACAACTTTTCGTCAACTGGGGACCACATCGAACCATTTCCAAGTGGGAGAGGGTCGCATGATAAAACACATATGCATGAAATACTACTTGCCTACATTGAACGGAATTTTTTGCAGTTCTTCTTAATCTTATTTGTCTTAGTATGAAAGTTTACATTAGGCTGGCATTTCTTTCTTTTAATGATGATTACTAGTGTAAATAAATTACATTTTAAAATATTAAGGTAAAGACAAAAAAAAAACAAGAAGAAAATTCATTGATATTTTATTAAAGAACAAATTTCATTACGAGATTTTTGTGCATTCACATTCTTTACTATATTTTCAATATTAGATAGAATTTGAGATGTTGCCACTCTTAGGCTATGCTGCAAATTAGTAACCTAGAAATTCGTCGAGGGCCGCACAGTAACATGTCGAGGGCCGCATGTGGCCCGCGGACTGCGGGTTGCCCATGCATAGAATCTACGCGAATGTATGTGCGTTGACGTTGTGTTCTACTGCTTGTGCCCATCTGCAGCTTGTTCCCTAGTCATGGGATGTTCTACAAGTATCAACTACACAGGCCTTAAATTACGTCCCTACCAAATTTTTTTTGGTTCATGCATAATCGTATAAATTCCCGTGTATAGAATACAAATTTGCAAGACATTTCTGAAAATTCCAAAAAATAAAAAAAAGTTATGAGGGGTTATATGTCGTGCGTAAAGAAGAATTTGATTTGTTTACTGTTTCATATCAAAACACGTGCTATTTTCAGAATGTTGACAGTTCCTGCAGTCACGCACAAAATGACTCCTTTCAAATCTTGTTTTCTAACTGGGTAAAAATTATCAGAATTTAAACCTCTATAACTTTTTTTTTCAAATATATTTCTAGAAAAAGTGAAATACCTCCTGAAATTCAGCGTGGAAAATTACATCAATACACCAAATCTTAAAATTTTCACCACATTTTGAAATTTCCTCAGAACGCAGCCAAACAGAATAGATTTTTTTAAGTCATAAAAATGACTTGATAACTTAGTCTGATATAACAGCATAGAACACAACAGATCTTATGAAAACCAATCTGCAATTCTATATCTTCAGAGGTTTATGGACAACAGAAAAACCTCTTTCAGACTCCAAAAAGGTTGTCGCACTGTGAAAGTATGTTGTCATATTCGGAGGTTCACTGGTGTGTTGTTAGCAGTCACTGTTTCGGCTACGGGGAGTAATGCAGCTAGATTAGATGTCGAGCTCAGTAGAATGACTAATTAGGCTCGACATTTCGGGAAGAATTGGTTGTTCCATGATATGACAGCAAGCTGATCAGTGGGTAATTAGAACAACGTGCGATGTGCGTGTGATTAGATCATTGTCATTGACTAGGTAATTAGAATATTGTTGGGTTCGTTTCACTAGCGTAGCTGGGGTGGGGCGGTAGGGGCGACACTTTTATAGGGGGCACCACTTTTGAATCTGCTGTAGGCAATATGTGTGTTTTGTGGGGTCTGGGGACGGAAAACGAAGGGGCCACCCTGGGTGGCACACACTCTATCTACGCTAGTGGTTCGTTTCTATCTCTTGCTACAAGGTCAGTTCTCTCAAAATAGTAAAA
>NW_021832393.1:10000-27500 GCF_006345805.1 Octopus sinensis | reverse complement strand
CGATGCCAAATTCTGTATTAGTGAAGCTGTTTAAAACCTCCAGAGAGCCCAACTGTGTAAGACAGTAGTTCCCAACCGGGATCCACATGGCCCCTGAAGGTCCATATAAGATCTTTAGGGATTCACAAAACAGTAAATTGGGGGTCTACAATGGTATTTTAAAAGCCCCTGAAAAACATTTTGCTTTAGATGTATGTATTGGTTTGTATTTCAAGAAACAGTTAAGTTTCTTCCTCTGACATTTTACACAGTTCAACCTACACAAGGGAATGTGTGAAAAACAAAATAGGAGTTTTGAAAGGAGTTTCTATAAAACTAGTTTTTAGACATCGAATGGCTAGGGTTGGGGATCATCAGAATAAAACAAGTAATCAAAGGGGTCCATAGATAAAAAAAAAAATAGTCATGAACCTCTATAACTTTTACAATATTTAAAACGAACTCTGTCTGATGTATCCATATATGTAAAGAGCAGATACAATATACCCTCTCTGTTCAACCCTCAAGTTATCTAAGATCAAGATGTTTCTCTCTGAAAGTACTTTGCAGGTAATTAAGACTTAATTAGAAATATGACAGCAATTAAATGATCTGAAATATATAAAAAGTATGTTTCGTGCTGAGAAAACTCAATATGTATGAACGTTTTAACTCGAATCAAGCTGTTGTTTGTTGTTGGTTGGTGATTACTGCTAATTGTAAGATCAAGATACGAACCGAGATGGATAGCTATCGTATATATATTTCTTTACTGCCCACAACATTTCTTTACTGCTAAACATAGAGGGGACAAACAAGGACAGACAAACGGATTAAGTCGATAACATCGACCCCAGTGCGAAACTGGTACTTTAGTTAATCGAACCCGAAAGGATGAAAGGCAAAGTCGACCTCGGCTGAATTTGAACTCAGAACGTAACGACAGACGAAATACCTATTTCTTTACTACCCACAAGGGGCTAAACATAGAGCGGACAAACAAGGACAGACATAGGTATTAAGTCGATTACATCGACCCCAGTGCGAAACTGGTACTTTATTTAATCGAACCCGAAAGGATGAAAGGCAAAGTCGACCTCGGCGGAATTTGAACTCAGAACGTAGTGACTGGCGAAATACCTATTTCTTTACTACCCACAAGGGGCTAAACACAGACAGGACAAACAAGGAGAGAAAAACAGATTAAGTCGATTATATCGACCCCAGTGCGTAACTGGTACTTTATTTAATCGAACCCGAAAGGATGAAAGGCAAAGTCGACCTCGGCGGAATTTGAACTCAAAACGTAACGGCAGACGAAATACCGCTAAGCATTTCGTCCGGCGTGCTAACGTGTCCGCCAGCTCGCCGCCTTCTCTGCCAGCTCGCCGCCTTTTAGCTATCGTATATATATATGACTGATAAGTTAGCTGCATAGTTGACAAAACTGTCGAACGTAGCCGATAAGTGAGTTATGCAGCTTTAAAGCACAGGATGATAAATAGTTAACTCTACTGCTAACATGGCCTGCAGGTCAGTCTGTGAAAAATGCCTGAGTCGTCGAGTTGAAGGGTTTATTAAGAAACGAAAAACCGAATTGGCATTTTCTTTTATAAATTTCTGCACAAGATTAGTCCAATGTCAACTAGGCCATTGTCAGTTAGTAGAAGTTTGACTGCAGCAGCAGCAGCAGCAGCTCAAAGCATTATCGAGAAGCAATTTCTATTTGAAAGAAAATTTTGAATAGTGGCATATTTCTCTAAATGAGAATATAAGCGGTGACCTTCGCCAATGCCACAGAATCCGATTGGTGGGCGTAGTAATCTTTTCAGGCACAAGGCCTGAAATTGTGGGGAAGAGTTGCAAGTCGATTGCATCGGCCCCAGTGCGTAACTGGTACTTAAGTTATCGACCCCGAAAAGATGAAAGGCTAAGTCAACTTCGGCGGAATTTGAACTCAGAACGGGCGAATACCTATTTCTTTACTACCCACAAGGGGTTAAACACAGAGAGGACAAACAAGGAGAGACAAACAGATTAAGTCGACTATATCGACCCCAGTGCGTAACTGGTACTTATTTAATCGACCCTGAAAGGATGAAAGGCAAAGTCGACCTCGGCGGAATTTGAACTGAGAACGGGCGAATACCGCTAAGCATTTCGTCTAGCCTGCTAACAATTCTGCCAACTCGCTGCCTTAGACTGGTGGACGTAATAATGGCGATGATTCTATAGTCGCTGGTGTTCAAATAAATAAACCGCAATAGCAAATATGTGAGTTCGAGTTCGTATACATTGCACATCACGAATATAGTTTTTTTCTCTTTTGAATATTAGTAATTCGCTGCACAAGCGCTCTCCTAGAATCGAGGCTACCAAGTTGTCCCAAAAGTTCGTAGAAAGTCTTGGAAAATAATGGTCTTTATTTTGAGGAATAATTTTTGTTGTTTTTGTTAGTACTTGGCGAGTAAAAATTCAATTTTCGCAAGTGTTTACGAACTTTTGGGACAACCTAATATAAACCGATTAAACAATAAATAAATAAATAAACAAGCAAACAAAAACTGCCTGATTCGCATGTCGATACCAGTTCCATTCACATCAGAGGTTCTACCCCGGGCAAACATGTCTGAATTGTGGATATTAACACGTACAGTGCTGTTACTTTTCAGCGAAGCCCGCAGACAGTTCGCTCCACTTTCACAAAAGCATGTCGATGGCAACCCTTTCTATCACGCCGGGATCAACATTTTGTTGATAAACGAAAGTAGAGTGGTTAAACAGCGAACACAACAACCGCGATAATTATGTTTGTATATGTACAAGAGTTTGGAACCCATGGGATAATGGAAGTTATTACACACATGTGAGTGAGAACACTTTGAGATATTTTTGGTATCTAACATATGTCAGATACTGCGGGCGCTGCTTCTGATTGGTCAATCCATGGTGATGACCCGAGGTCACGGTGACAGCGCTGCTTCTGATTGGTCAATCCATGGTGATGACCCGAAATCACGGTGACGGCATTACTTTTGTCATTCATAAGTTACAACTAAACGTGAAGAATTTAGTTATTGGGTTAATAAAATATGGTCGTTTATTCGTGTGTAATAAATAAAATACCAAACTCATTCCCTATGGATACCGTATATATTACAACGAGTGGCTTGTAAACGTATCTAACGAGCGAAAGCGAGTTAGATACGTTGTAATAAATACGGTATCCATAGGGAACTCGTTTGGTATTCTCTATTTATATCCTCAGGAGGGGGCACTATTGAAACCGATGGAGGAGTTCTATGACGCGGGAACTGTATGTGTAGTTTGTGTGATTCGTGGAGTATAGAGTTTGGAAACAGGATTTTCTCTCTCCTTTTCACTGGCTGCGTAGCTTTTGCAGGAAAACAGAAAATTTAGAAGATTTTTCAATGATAATGATGACGTTATTCCTCAGCTGTATTGGTTAAGTTCTGTGTGAGACAAGTGTGCAAAATTGGAGTATGTATATGCGTGTGTATATATATGTATATATATAGATACACACATACACACATATATATATGTAATACGTAACATACACATGCACACACGCACTTACACACACGCACACGCACATGTATTTGTAGGTATGTGCGTATATATGTATATGATGCATGCTTATATATATACATATACTAGTATGTATATATATATATATTATATATATATATATATATATAAACAAATGCATGTATTGATATATATACATCTCTATATATATAAAATTGAGAATGTGTGTCTGTCTGTCTGTCTGTCTGTCTGTCTGTCTGTCTGTCTGTCTGTTTCCCTAAAACTTGAGAACTAGACAACCAATCTCATTCAAATTTTACACATGCCTTACTTAAGGTCCGGGGAGTGTCATCGGCAAAAAAATCTTAACTTTTTCCCTAGGGCACAGAAGTTGTAGATATTAAAGTTTATTATTATTAATTATAAAGTTTATTATTATTATTATTATTGAGTGAGAGAGCAGTTCATGCTATCAAAGTGACACTGGGGTAAAATATACGAAGCCCAATATACCCATCATGACTACACGTCTCATAAGGGTACACCAGGCACATGCATCACAACCATATGTGCGCGACATGGTGATCTCATATCAAGATAAACAGCGTATGACCTTGCAGATGGGGCCCAGTTACAATTTTCTTCAGGTTGAGTAGCCCATCCCGCTCAAAAGGTCCCTGAATAAGGGTTGTTTAAGGATGTTGAAAGAACCACCCATGTTTCCAGAGGTGAATTATTCAAACTCCAAAGAATCCCTCTCAACACATGGCTATGATGCTCCCCCACTACTTCTGCTCGTGATCAGAGATGCACATATCGTCAGCCACCAAGGGACATGCTCAACTGGTTAAGGTCAAACAACTGACAAGCAAATCTGTGGTATTGAGCAGAATATTTCCTGTAGCCCATCTTTTATACCAAGACAAAACAATGTACATGATAACACTTCCAATCTTATTATTATTATTATTATTATTATTATTATTATTATTATATTATTATTATTATTATTATTATTATTATTATTATTATTATTTACAACAGTTTGGCTGTGTGGTAAGTAGCTTGTTAACCAACCACATGGTTGCGGGTTCAGTCCCACTGCGTGGCATCTTGGGCAAGTGTCTTCTGCTATAGCCCTGGGCCGACCAATGCTTTGTGAGTGGATTTGGTAGACGGAAACTGAAAGAAGCCTGTCGTATATATGTATATATATATATATGTGTGTGTGTGTGTGTGTGTGTGTGTGTGTGTGTGTGTTTGTGTGTCTGTGTTTGTCCCCCTAGCATTGCTTGACAACCGATGGTGGTGTGTTTACGTCCCCGTCACTTAGCGGTTCGGCAAAAGAGACAGATAGAATAAGTACTGGGCTTACAAAGAATAAATCCCGGGGTCGATTTGCTCGACTAAAGGCGGTGCTCCAGCATGGCCGCAGTCAAATGACTGAAACAAGTAAAAGAGTAAAAGAGTAAAAAGAGTTTCATTCAACTCCATGCAACCAAGTTTCAGAGTTTTCTTGTAGAAACCCAGTTCATAGAAGCTCAGATAACCGAACTTTAACTCGTATGGAGACCGAATCAAACGGTTTTAAATAATCTATATATATAAAACTGTAGTTGTGTGAGTGTCTGTCCCCTTCGATTTAGATTCCTAACTACTCCCACATTTTGCGGTGCAGTTTAACCAAATTCGGGTATCTTATAGTCGTGATTCATATCGAGCCCGTCTGAGTATTAGCGCGCGTCTACGATGAGTCTACGATTTTAAAAATAATTTAACATAATTTTTTATTCCATTTTAATGCATAATTTTTCGTGTGTCGATGGCGGCGGAGTTGGCGTCCATGGTCACACCTGCACCTGTTTGCTTCTCCCCCTTCTTCCCTCCCTCGTGAAGCTGTGGGGAAGGGAGTGTAAGGAAATCAACGTCGTAAAGCGTTGTCAAGGAGACCAGCGGAACGACTTCATGGCTTGAAGACACCAAAACGGAAATGGCTAAGAAAGCCCGAATTGGCATCTATAAGGGAAGTAACTCTCTAAAAATCCTTATATAGTTATTTCCCTTACAAACCCGAGCAACGCCGGGCGATACTGCTAGTAACATATAAAACTCCAATTAATGCGTTGAATGCTTTTTCCTTTCGTTTGAATACTCACTTGTGCGAATACACACACACACACGCACGCACACACACACACACACACACACACAAACACACACACATACATACATACATACATACATATAGATATACGTACACACAAACATATGCATACACTCACATGCCTAAATACAATACACATGCACATCTACTCGAGCTCATGCACGCATATATGCAGCACAGAAATGTAGAAACCTGTTCAAGTACAGATATACATACATATATAAAATATATATCTGCCCATGCATATACATATGAATGCAAATACGTCTAAATACAGCATAAAAATTTCGCATATACAACCACATGCATCGGCATAAACAACGCTCTAACAAACACTTATATACATCTTTACCACACACCTATATATGAATATACACACGCATATAATTTATACAAAAATGAAGTGCTGCACATAGAAAAAATAAACATAAACTTTTGTGGAAACACACAAACGTTCACACATACAAAGAAATACAGCAGACACAGAAACATCATAAAAACAAGCGCTCGTATAGAAACACGAACATAGACATAATCACATTTATATATATACAGATAGGCAGACACACACACACACACACACACACACACACAGTACACACAGACATACGTACATGCATGTATGCACATATATACAAACGAATATAAACACAGAGATTAATACAATGCAAAGTGACATGTTAGTTGGCTCCTAAGTTACTTGCACAAGTCTTTAGGCAAGGAAACTTCTCCACTAACAACATAAAACCGAGGGAGGAGAATAAGAAGAGAGAGTGAGAGGGAATTAGAGATAGAGATAGAAGAGAGGATCGAGAATTAGAGAGGGAAGGAAGAAGGAGAGAGGGAGAGAGAACGAGACAGGGTGGGAGGGAATTCCTGACGAATATACGAACTGCTGAGTACATTAAATGTGGATGGAAGATAACAGAACTTGAAGCAACTTACACATTTTTCGGCACCCAATAGATTGTCTACCGGAAGCGGTGTGAAGGGAAAAAAAATATCAAACAAAAACAACGAAGGATTAAAATGGCGGCGGTCAGTCGGTAATTTAAGCTAGAGGCTGGCAAATTTAGAAGAGGATGAAGGAAAGAGAGTAAAGAAGATGACGAAAACGATGACGATGATGATGATGACGACTGGGAGGAACAACAACAATAACATCAAATGCAAAATAAAGATAAATATGTTGAGAGATAAAGTTGAAAATAAATAAGTTCACAATCGCTGTATGTTAACATGGAGTTGAGTTAATAATAACAGTTTTGTACGATTACAACAAATGTTGCTAACGACAAAGCAAATGTGTAATTAAATATAAGAAGTTTTGCTTATTTCATGAAGGATTTTCATTACTTATTTTGGGGTCAATAGGTTTGAGAGCGACAGGTAACATGGCTGGTTCGTTAATGCGCATTACGAATTAGTGAATCGTGAGTTCAAGTTGAGCTAGTGCTTTGTTCGTTTGTTTTCTTTTTATGGTTGCAGTTGAGTGGTTGCAACAATTCATATTAATATTATTATTAGAATTCCGTCGAGGTTGACTTTGCCTTTCATCCTTTCGGGGTCGATAAATTAAGTACCAGTGAAACACTGGGGTTGATATAATCGACTAGTCCCCACTCCACAAATTTGAGGCCTTGTGCCTCCAGTAGAAAGGATTCGGCAAGACTTCTGCCCACCCCAAACCACCCTTTTTATAAAATTTTTTCTTTTTTTCCCACCCCTTCCCTTTTCGGCTACGGGGAATACGAATCTGCAAAAAAATTGGCAAAAGTCGACATTTCTAAATTACCACCTTCACGCCATTTCCTTCATTCTTAACTTTTTTCACAATTTCTTTTTCTTCAAAATATGCGGAAAAATACGGAGATTATGATTCTGAAAAATATTTCCAAAAATCTTTGTAAAATTATTTTTTAAGAATTTTTATTTCCTAAATACGCGGAAAAATACGGACATCATGATTCGGACAAAATTTTCAAAACATTTCTGTACTTATGGTTAGGGTTTTAGGGTTAGTGTTGAGGAAAAAAGTCAAAACTGAAGAAGTTGGGGGAATGGGGGTAATTTCACAATGCCGATTTTTGGCAATTTCCCGAACCTCCGTATTCGAAAACGGGCATTTTTGGCAAAAAAATTACAAAAATAAACAAATTTGGAAGAAGATGGGGTGGGGAGACGGGTGGAAGTCTTTCCAAGGATTCTTATTATTAGAATTCTAAGGCGGCGAGCTTAACGGCGTTTCTTCCAACTGTATGTTCTGAGTTCAAATGTTACCACGGCCGACTTTGCCTTCCATTCTTTCGGGGTCGGTAAAATAAGTACCAGTTGAACACTGGGATCGATGTAATAAACTTACACAAAACTGCTCGGGTTTTTGTCAAAATTTGAAAGCATTTTTATTATAGAATTAAAGTCGACGAGTTGGCAGAACCGTTAGCATGCCGGACGAAATATTTACCAGCATTACGTCCGCCAATACGTTCTAAGTTTAAATTTCGCTGAGGTCTTGATTTCATATTTTCGGAGTCGATAAAATAAGTACCAGTCAAGTACTGAGGCCGATGTACTCGACTTCCCCACCACTTTCCCGCAAAAATTGTTGGTCCTGTATCAAAATTTGAAACTCTTTTAATTTTGGAATTAGAGCCTTGGTGTGTATCCCGTAATATATATTTTTTAGAATATAGGGTGAGAGTTCACGAAAAATACCAAAGACGAAGACAAGTGGTGTACAAAACAAACAGATGTATTAGTATAACGCTCAGGAATAGAAATATATATATATATATACACACACACTGACACAGACACACACACACACACATCGGTTGTCAAGCGATGTTGGGAGGGACAAACATACACACACACACACACACACACACACACACACACACATATATATATTCCGTCAACCAAATCCACTCACAAGGTGGCACGCAGTGGGACTGAACCCAGAACCATGTGGTTGATAAGCAAGCTCCTTACCACACAGCCACTTCTACGCCTAACTATTCAAAATTTTGCTACCTCCTTTTTCTTAATACATAAAATCTGCGCACCACTTCAGACAATCAATCAATCAATACATACATACATGCACACATATACACATATATACATACATACATACATACATACATACATACATACATGCATGCATGCATACATACATACATACATACATACATACATACATACATGCATACATACATACATACATACATACATATATACATACATACATACATGCATACATACACACACACATACATAATACAGTCATACATACATACACACATACATACATACATACATACATACACGCATACATGAATACATACATACATACATACAAACATACATACATACACACACACATACATACATACATACATACAAACATACATACATACATACATACATGCATACATAATACATACATACATAAATACATACATACATGCACACATACATGCATACATACATACATACACACACACATACATACATACACACACACATACATACATACACACTTACATACATACATACAAACACACATACATACATACATACATACACACACATATATATACATATATTATACATACATATGCATACATTTATATCCGTGTGTGCCTGTGTGTACGTGTGTATGTGTGTGCGTGCGTGTGCGTGTGTGTATACAACAATAAGACTCACAAAAAAGCTCTAAGTGCATTTCAACCGGTCTAAGCAAAAGTATGGCGCACCGGAGATGCTCAACGAATAATTACAGATAATTACATATTACTTGGGGCAACCACAAAATCTGAAGTGAATAAATGAAATGAATGAAACGAAAAGAAAAACACAAACTGTGATGTTCCATATAAACAAATAAAGCAGATATGAATTACAGCGATACATCAATAATTATCTAATATACGCATCAAAACACACACGCCATACTAAGTAAAAAAAAAGACGAAGCCCTGTAGCTGTTCAGAACACACACGCTCACTGCTCTGCTCGTATCCATCACACTTGATCGACTTGACTTCAATGAAATCACACACTTCTCACTCTTCTATATCTGTGCCGAATGAATTTTTATAACTAATTAGGTAATTCGGTGCAGTTTAAGGCTATAGATATTAAAATTAAAATGAATAAAAAAATTCGGCGAGTGGAAAATGAGATTGTAAGTTTCCTTTTCTTGTTTCCTTTTTTTGTTTTTTGGTTTTTGTTGTTGTTTTTTTTTCCTGCATACAAAACTGCGAAACTGCGATCGTCTTTTGTAATCGAGAATCACTTGATCTCAATGTGTTGAAGGCGGCGAGCTGGCAGAATGGTTAATACGCCGGGCGAAATGCTTTGCGGTATTTCGTCTGCCGCTACGTTCTGAGTTCAAATACCGCCGAGGTCGACTCTGCCTTTCATCCTTTCGGGGTTGATTAAATAAGTACCAGTTACACATTGGGGTCGATATAATCGACTTAATCCGTTTGTCTGTCCTTGTTTGTCCGCTCTGTGTTTAGCCCCTTGTGGGTAGTAAAGAAATAGGTATCAATGCGTTGTGTGTTTTTCAGTAATGTTTTGTAGATGTTCATAGCGAGCAGATAGGAACATTCTCTCGATCTCTCCATCCTTGACGCAACGGAACTTTCAAGGAGAAAGTGTAGCGCTAGCACCAGCACCAGCATTGCGTTGGTATGTTATTTATTAGGTCCTCTGAATGGATGAGAGGTAAATTCATCTCGGCCGAATTAAAACTCAGGCTGTGCACAACCGGAATAAATAACGCAAACCCACTCAAATCACAAGAGTGTATAGGAGAACAGAATTAATATTCTTTTATTTTTTTACTTGTTTCAGTCATTAGACTTCAAACATTGAAGTTGATATAAATGGGAAAAAAGTCAGGGTAGAAATAAAATAATTTTATAAAATACATTTCAGTACCGGTTTCAGTCATAGAGACTTTTTCAACTGTAAGCATGAAAAACAATTAAATTTTGGAAAAATTTAAAGAAAAGTTTTTTAAAAGAATATTTGCATAGTATGCAAATACACAAGGGGTATTTTCTTGTTTCTGCTTGTCTCTGTCTCTCTCGTTTACTCTTGTGGGTTCGATCTCTCTATCTATCTCTTTTAAAAATCTTTTCTTTCAATTTTTCCATATTTATAGTTGAAAACGTCTCAATGGCAGAAACCGGTACTGAAATGCTTTTTACAAAATTATTTCAGCATTTTCTACCTTGACTTTTTTTGCATTTATATCAACTCGTGTGTTCCCTTTCAACCTTCTACATATATATATATATATATATATATATATATATATATATATATATATATATATATATATTCTCTTTTACTTGTTTCAGTCATTTAACTGTGGCCATGCTGGAGCACCGCCTTTAGTCGAGCAAATCGACCCCAGGACTTATTCTTGTAAGCCACTAGGCAAAGTCTACCCGCCATACTTCTCGGCCCATCATCACTACCTCGAGGTTCTGTATATCTTCCAGGCCAGTGCCTGCAATCAAATTGTCGATGTGTGATGACTTTTCCTCTTCTTACATTACCACGAAGTGGCTTCCATAAGACTAATTCGGAGGGTTCCAGTTCAAGGTGACGCACACAGTCATCAGATGGTCGCAGCTGTCTTTGTCTGCTCTTCTCGCTAACTTTCGCCAGGTAACCATGAATGCATTTATTTGTCATATGTTGCTGCCATTTCACATTTAGGGCCAATCAAAGCATCTTTGCGTAGCATCCATTTAGCCCGTTTGATAATTTCTTTGTCAGTGTCCATGTTCCACTGCCATATAATAATAGCAGTGATTCGACGGTTGCAATGAACAGATTGGTCTTGATTTGCCTGGGAAATTTGGAATTCCAACCTAAGAAGAGAACATTGCATGTGGAAGCCACAAACTGTGTCAACTTATTTCGTTTTTGGATTTGGTTTGCAAGATTCTTTATACGAGTTCGTGTGTTGAAGCATATACTGTTGTGTCTGGGGAGAGTCATTTTCTTTTTGTGCCTTATTATGTAACACACTCACCTGTAAAATTTCCACTTTTTTATTATTTTTATTTTTCTAAAATTTTCGTTGCGTCTTGCAACCTTTTCAATAGTTTTGACTCTATTGAAAAGGTTGCAAGACGCAACGAAAAGTTTAGAAAAATTTTAGAAAAATAAAAAAAGAAAAAAGTGGAAATTTTACCAGTGAGTGTGTTATATTATAATGCACAAAAAGAAAATGACTCTCCCCAGACACAACAGTATGTGTCAACTTAATAGCATTAAAAAAATATTGCTATTGTAAATGCAACTTATCTTTTACCGGAAACTACACCCGTTCACATGTGATACGAGAAAAGTGGAGGCGGGTAGTAGTTGTTGATATTCTAAAGACCTCGTGACCTCAGTTTAGGAAATACTTTAAATACTTTTAAAGACAAACATTGTTTACATGGAGAGTTAAAATTTTTATTTCAAACAGGAAGATAAATGAAATCAAACATTTGTTGATGAAACAAAGAAAAATATGCTGGAATATTTTTTTAAAAATGAAATTAAACAAGGCAGTGGATTGTGAAAATCCTAAAAATACGAAATTGGGGTTAAGGACTGGTCAGGGGATCAGTAATAAAATTGACATGGGAGTAGAGAATGGCAGAGATATAAGAGAACAGTGGAGAATGGGCAGCACAGCTGAAATCACACGAAAGCAGCGAAATAGAAAGTAAATTTGCGAGGCGTGACTATGTAGTAAGAAGATTGCTTCCTAAGCACATGGTTCCGGATTCGATCTTACTGCCTGGCACTTTGGGCAAGTGTCTTCTGCTACATCCTAAGGCTGATCAAAGCATTATGAGTGGATTTGGTAGACGAAAACTGAAAGAACCCGTCCTATATATATATATATATATATAATATATATATATATATATATATATATATATATATATAATATACGAAAGAAGGTTTGAAAAGCAATTTAAAAGATGTTTATTTACTTAAACGGTTTCACTCTTTGGAAAAGATTGTCAAAAGTAACATATGGAAGTTTGGTTGCGTTAATTATTGGTTGTTGCAAATTGCTACATTACATGTATATTACAGTCTTTGGTAACAGGGACATGTTAAGGACATAAAAAAGTACAACAGTATGATGAGAATATAAAGAGGTTTAACAAGCTCATTTAAAAAATGGGCAGAAAAAGAAAAGATTAAAACAAATATATTTACATCTCAGGGTAATTTCCAGGAGGAATTATCAAAAAAAGTTCAGTATAGAATATTATGAATTCAAAAAATTTACATTAAGATTTACATTAATGTAGTGGCGAGGTTGTTTAATGACCTGTCCGTTTTAGCAGAAATGTGGAATTGAAAAAGATGTACCCGTTTTTTTCTTTTTTTGGTTCTCCTTCAAGCATCAATGATTTTGGGGTTAGGATGAGGTGAATATGTGTGTCTCTGCGTGTATGTGTGCGTGCATACATATACATGTGGTGTGAATAGATGTGTCTGTTTGTCTGTAGTATTTGGTCAGATGGCGTCTGTTTGTCAAGTGTGTGTGGTTGTATGGTGTTGTGTGTGCGTGGTGTGTGGCGTGTGTGTGTGCGTGTGCGTGCGTGTGTACGCATGCATGAGTGTGGATGGCATTTGACATGGTGCTGGGTGTGTATATAGTGCCTGTATGGAGGTGAGATTGGGTGAGTGTGTGTGTCCCTGTGTGCGTGCACATACACGTATACAAGTGTCTGCGGTGTGGGGGGGCTGTTTTTGATTGGTTCCAGGGTGGGTGAAAATAGATGTGTGTTGTTTAAGAATTTTATATATATATAATATATATATATATATATATATATATAATTTTAAAATAGGATAAAATCTTTATAAGAATTTATCTTTTTATCATTTCTGTTTCTCTTATGAGGTTTTTTCACGCTAACTACTTGATAAATTCTTATAAAGATTTTATCCTATTTTTGAATTGTAAATTAATCGGAGTATATTCAGTACTGAATTTTTATTCCGAATAAGCACGTTGTTACCGAAATGCAATTCGAAAAAGCCTGCCATTTACATAGATGTATAAAGGGTGAACATTTCTATATGCTACGTTGGATACATTAGTGGTTCGTCTGGTATGTTGATTTTGTTCATTCGTTATAAATCTTGAATTATGCTTACACTGATGATTAAAAAGTGCATTACTGCACTAATTATGAAATCACAGTGATCTGCAGCTAAATTCTGTTTTTAAATGACTTGCTTCGAGAGTTGAATTCGGTACGATGTATTTATTTATTTTGGTAGTTTTGACTTTACGAGTCCCTCCTAGCGTGTGGCATTATTGTATAGTAATGACGTTAGCCACTACACACATTTTTCTCTCCTTTTTTTTTCTCTCCTTGTTTTTTCTGTGTACCTTTCTGTAGAAGAGCGTAGGCTCGAAACGTAAAAGATTTTTTCATTCTGAGCGTTTATAAATACATCTGTTTGTTTTGTACACCACCTGTCTTTGTCTTTTTTTTTTTTTTTTCGTAAACTTTCCCTATATATATATATATATATATATATATATATATATATATATATATATATTATATATATATTACAGGTCGCTAAAGTGAGCGAGGGCACTAACCAGCAGCAGTTATGTGGTAATTAGACCTTCAAGAAATATCTAACAAAATAATTTCTAAACCTTAAAACATATGTGTTTGTACTAATGACTGAGATATCAACATGATAGCTTGACTTGCAAGAAATAGCTGCTAAATCTTACGTAAAAAAGAGGAAACGACATGTTAGGTGAAGTCCTAGATATTCATCGGAAGTAGGACTGGTCAATGCCGAATGTCTTTCACCAGAAGTCTTCTCGATTACGATTGCCGGAACAACTACAATAACAACGTATCCACAGTCACGTGGTAGTATTTACACCTACCTCACCTCTCCCAGCATCATCATCATCATCATCATTCATCATCAACACCATCATCATCATCGTCGTTGTGGTCTTCATCCACATCCTCCTCATCTTCTTCATCTCATCCTCCTCTTCTTCATCTCATCCTCCTCATCATCACCAACATCGATGTCGTTGTCGCTCTCCTCCTCCCCTTCGTCTTCATCATCACCATCATCTTCACCATCATCATCACCCTCATCGTCGTTGTAATCGTCGTCGTCATCATTGTCATCATCATCGTCGTCATCATCGTCGTTGTAATCGTCGTCGTCATCATTGTCATCATCATTGTCGTCATCATCATCATCATCAACATTATCATACCTTTCCTCTTGTGAACACCACCACAATGCCAGGAATGTCTTACAGATCTCTATTGGCAGGAACGAGCCGGGACTGAACCCGACCCACACCCACCCCACCACCGCCACAGTATCGGCAGCATCAACGGCGGCAGCAGCACCAACAGCAGCGGAAGCACCAACGGCAGCTGCAGCAGCAACTACGTGCCACTGATATTCTCATTAGTGTTGAACGAAGATGTTGACTTCGTCTCAGTTTTTGGTCTCATGACGTTATTATATACTCTGTGGAATGGTAAAAAGATGAAGTTGTGGGTTCCACCTCGGTTGTTGCCGGGTAGTGATGCAGAGTTTGGCACCATTCCACCACCGACGTCATCGCCAGCGCTATGTACACCGCAAACATCATCATCATCATCATCACCATCACTGCTACCAGCACACGAACACACCACCACCACCACCAACACCGTTTTTAAACATCATCGTTATCGTCATCACCACCAAAACTACTACCACCACCGGCACCACCACTACTGCTACTTCAACCATCATCACCCACCACCATCGCTACCACCACCGCCACTACCACCGCCACCACCCGCCGGCGCCACCACACTCGACGTCCTCCCCAACGTATGGTTCGCTTATACAAACAACGCACCAAGATCTGCAAATAGACTTTTCGTCATTGCACTATTTGATGTCTGTATTTATGATTATGTGTGTATGTGTGCATTTGTGCAATTGTGCGTCTGAGGTTCCGTGCGCATGCGTATGCACGCGCACGCGAGTGTAGTCTAGGTGTTTTGTGTGTCTGTGTTGCGTGTGTGTGTGTTATGTAAGTGTGTGTGTTTTGTGTGTGTGTAGTGTGTGTGTGTATTATGTGTGTGTGTTACGTATGTATGTTATGTGTATGTGTGTGTATTGTAGGTGTGTGTGAATGTGTGTGTGTGTGTTGTGTGTGTGTGTTTTGTGTGTGTGTTGTGTGTGTGTGTGTTCTGTGTGTGTGTTTTGTGTGTGTGTTGTGTGTGTATGTTATGTGTGTGTGTTGTGTGTGTATGTTATGTGTGTGTGTTTTGTGTGTGTGTTGTGTGTGTGTGTTTTGTGTGTGTGTTGTGTGTGTGTGTTTTGTGTGTGTGTTGTGTGTGTGTGTTTTGTGTGTGTGTTGTGTGTGTGTGTTATGTGTGTGTATTTTGTGTGTGTGTGAATGTGTGTGTGTAGGGGCGGGGTTCTATTTCTTGTTTGTTCAAACAAGCCAACCCCGCCCCAACACACACAAATACACTCACACACACACATTCACACACACGTACAACACACACATACACATAACATACACACACAACGCAATGTGCGTGTATATATACATATATATATATATATATATATCGCTTGACAACCGATGCTGGTGTGTTTACGTCCCTGTAACTTAGCGGTTCGGCAAAAGAAACCGATAGAATAAGTACTAGGCTTACAAAGAATAAGTTCTGGGGGCGATTTGCCCGGCTAAAGGGCAGTGCTCCAGCATGGCCACAGTCACATGACTGAAACAAGTAAAAGACTAAAGAGCAAGAGAGTATATACACTTTTTAATCCGTAGAAAGTCGCAAAAGTATACTCGAGGGCTGAGAGTTTCGTTCAGGGAACTTGAGTGTGTGTGTGTGTGTGTATGTGTGTGTATGTGTGTGTAACGCGCGCGTGCGTGCGTATGTATGTATTTATATATAAATTCATACACAGATATATGTATACATGTGTGTGAATGTGTGTGTGTGTATGTGCATTTCTGTTATGTATGTATATATATTTCTTTACTACCCACAAGGGGCTAAACACAGAGGGGACAAACAAGGACAGACAAAACGGATTAAGTCGATTACATCGACCCCAGTGCGTAATTGGTACTTAATTTATCGACCCCGAAAGGATGAAATGTGAAGTCGACCTCAGCGGAATTTGAACTCAGAACGTAACGGCAGACGAAATACGGCTACGCATTTCGCCCGGCGTGCTAACGTGTCTGCCAGCTCCACGCGCCTTAGTATGTATGTACGTATGCATGTTGTATGCATGCATACATGCACGTATGTTTGTTTGTATGTATGTATGTATGTATGTATGTATGTATAATGTATACATATATGTTTGTATACATATATAAGCACTTTTGTACGTTTTGATTTCACCTATGGAGAGGGAGGCGGACTCGCGGTTTCGATTCCCAGACCGGGCGTTGTGAGTGTTTATTGAGCGAAAACACCTTAAAGCTCCACGAGGCTCCGGCAGGGGATGGTGGTGATCCCTGCTGTACTCTTTCACCACAACTTTCTCTCACTCTTACTTCATGTTTCTGTTGTACCTGTATTTCAAGGGGCTGGCCTTGTCACTCTCTGTGTCACGCTGAATATTCCCGGGAACTACGTTAAGGGTACACGTGTCTGTGGAGTGCTCAGCCACTTACACGTTAATTTCACGAGCAGGCTGTTCCGTTGATCGGATCAACCGGAACCCTCGTCG
>NW_021832393.1:0-7500 GCF_006345805.1 Octopus sinensis | reverse complement strand
TATATATATATATATATATACACACATATATATACCTATTTCTTTATTACCCACAAGGGGCTAAACATAGAGGGGACAACAAGAACAGACATAGGTATTAAGTCGATTACATTGACCCCAGTTCGTAACTGGTACTTAATTTATCGACCCCGAAAGGATGAAAGGCAAAGTCGACCTCAGTGGAATTTGAACTCACAACGTAACGACAGATGAAATACCGCTGAGCATTTCGCCCAGCGTGCTAACGATTCTGCCAGCTCGCCGCCTACTATATACACATATATACACACACACATATTGGGTTATCCCATAAATAATGCGGTTTTTTTCAGTTGCATGAACTAAAAGTCGGAGGGGGGATGGGAGAAAATACTTGCATGAACTTGCTACAAAAGCAGGTAGTAATTTAACATTGACCTTATTCTTAGTGCAAGTTTTTAAGAGTGCAGTTCGATTTTAACAGTTACTTTTTCAAAGCTATATGGGAGCTGACAAAGGAGTACATTCGGCATACCTTTTGCTTTATGAGTTCAATAAAGGCAACAACGCAACGGAAGGTGCGAGGAATATTGTTACAGCATTTGATGATCGGACAATTAGCGTAAGCTGGTGTCAATGTTGGTTCCAGAAACTCAGAGCCGGAAACTACAGCCAAGAAAACGAGCCTCGTCCTGGAAGATCTGTAGGACTCGACGACAACGTCCTGCAAACCCTGGTGAAACAAAATCCTATCGTAACTGTTAAGAACCTGTAGAGGAGCTTGGATTTTGTCATTCAACCATTCATCGACACCTGCGTGCCATCGGAAAACGACCATCTCTGGTTTCAAGATGATATGTGTTCTTCCATCACGATAATCCTCGGCCACATACAGTGAAGATGACATTCCAATGGCTGGAGCAGTTTGAATGGGAGACGATGCTCTACCCCGTCGGACATTGCCCCATCTGTTCATCATTTATTCCGTAGTCTTCAAAGTCATTTGGACGGACATAATATGAATTCTGTAGGCGAGGCCAGAACAGTAGGAGAGGAGTAATTTTCGTCAGGGACAAGGGAATTTTGGAATTTTGCAAGTCTACCAGATACATGGAAGAACATTGTAGAGAATGAACGAGAGTATATTTCAGATTAAAAAAAGAACTCTGTTTATCTTAATTCTGTTGCTTCCCAACTACATGGTTCCAGGTTCAGTGCCACTGCGTGGCATCTTGGGCAAGTGTCTTCTACTACAGCTTTGGGCCGACTAATGCCTTGTGAGTGGATTTGGTAGATGGAAACTGAAAGAATCCCGTCGTATATATATATATATATATATATATAATATATTATATATATATATATATATATATATATATATATATATATATATATATATATATATAGATATATATTCTATAAAACCGTCAAAGCTTGCTTATTTTGTTTTTTTGATTTATTATTAGTGTTGTTTAACTTCTGGACACTATCTACAACCATTGGGTAGCAAGTGACAGTTACCGGTCCGGCATAGTTAATGTGTAACATAGACCATGGGTTCTCCGTCTCTGGCCATGACTGATATTTTACCGGCGGGGCTTTGGCCGCGAGTGCGCAACCTCAGCACGTTCTCACCAAGTTTTCGATACCTCGGTCCATAGACGGTCCATAGACGGCCAATAGATATAACTTCTATCAGAGCTTTCATCCTTGCCATTCTTGGATGTCCACTGGGAAATTGCTGCAATACACCTTTTTGTAATATTGTTGGAACCACCACTCTTTGGGCAGACATCAGAATATTGTCACAAATTAAAGAACTTCTGGCATCTGAATTTTTATTCTGTTTATTTTTAAAAGCTTCTTTATTTTCGTTATATACTCATCATCTACAGCTTTCATTCTCATATCCTATGCCATCAATGGTAGTTCTTGGATAACGTTCGTCATAACACTCTTAATTTCATTTTCTGCCCGCAGTACAGCTATAACAGTCTCTTCTAGTGGTTCCATATTTTTTTGGAATTAATCTCGAAAGGCAGTCCGCATGGCCGACTTTTTTCAATGGAATTTATTGCATTTTGAAATTATAATTTAGTAATACTACACCCCCAACGTTGCAGGTGGTTCGCAGTATGAGTCGGTAACCTTTTTCTAAACCCATAAATCGACAGCAAAAGTCTATGTTCTATTTGCAATAAATAACTTCTGCCTTCCAGAAACCTGTGAAATTTTTTTAACAGCAAAATTAATTGCTAGGGCCTCCTTTTCAATTTGATTATCTCTTCTCGGTCGCTATTAGCGAGCGCGAAACATGAACCACTGGTTTTGTACTTCCGTTTTCGTATTTATGAAGTAGAACTACACCTAATCCGTGCTCGGAAGCATCAGACGTTACAGTGATGTCCATTTCGAGATCGACAGGTCTGAGATTAGAATCTTTAAAAAAATTTCTTCAAAAGTGTTCTGACATTTAGTAGACCAATTGTACTTTACTCCTTTTTTTTAATAAATCGTTCAATGGAGCCCTTAACTTGTGCGTATTAGGGATGTAGCTTCGATAATAGTTTACCAACCCAAGAAATGTTTGTAAAGTTGGAATATTAGTTGGCGCAGGCATATTCCTTATTGGATCTGCTTTCGATGGGTCAGGACGTCTACCTCTTTAATTAATTACTTACCCTAAGTACTTAATTTGGGGTAGAAAGAATTCGCATTTTGCTTCACTCAAAGTGAACCCGAAAACTTTAATTTTCTTAAACACAGCTTTTACGTGTTCCACAAGCTATTCACAAGAATTACTCTTGATTAAAATATCGACCAAATATGAGATTGCAAATTCACAATCAGATAACGTATTATCCATGATTTGCTGGAATATTGCTGGTGCCACTTTTAATCCAAAAGTTAATCGTGTGTGTCTACAATCTTCTGTGTGTATCTATTGTCAAATACTTCGAGCATTTTTCATTTACTTTTATCTGTAGTAAACTTCAGACAGATCTAATTTGGAAAAAATTCTTCCATCATTTAACTTTGAAAACTTTGCAGCCGGGAGTAAAAAGCAGTTGTTCAATCCTGTAAAGAAATCGGCACACAGCCCAGCCTAATCTTCTTATTTTTTAAAAATACATACCATGGGTGCCGCCCACTTCGAGTAATCTACCTTTTTGATGGCTCTACTCTTTTCGAGTCTGTCCAACTCTTCATTTGCGGTTTCAATTGCCGCGAACGGTACTTTTCTGTTTGCTTTAAATACAGATACAGCGTTTTCACTTACTTGGAAATAAACTTCTGTCTTTCTACATAAACCTAAATCCTCTGTTAACTCTTGCGGGGACACGTTTTCAATGTTTTCTTCAGTTCTTCCTAAGACTTGTTTTTAATGGGACAACCATTTATGTTATTGCAATATTTATGCGGCGGTGCCATAAATCGAACAGTTCTGACCAATCTGTGCCGAGCAGATTGATTGTATTATCCACAACGAATAATTTTGCTTCGAGTGTCTCTCCCTCGAAATGTTTTGCCTATGAACTGTAAATCTATCGCCCGTTACATCACGCACTATTTTCGCTGTTTTACGTAATCTCGGTTTACCAATGTTTTTCCAAGTATCCGCATTTATAACCGAAATGCAACTACCTGTGTCTAACTGTAATTTGGTATTCACATCATTTATTTTTACGTGCCCTAATTTTCTTGTTTTTCCGTCGCAATCACTCTCTACTGGAAACACCTTAGAACTTTTTATGTTTGAGCCTCGTAGTCTTGTTCTACATTGAGAACTCCTGTGCCCAAGCTTCTGACAACTATAGCACTTTTTGTTTTTACACGGACAATCCTGTTTGTAGTGTAGGCCTCCACAACCATAATATAGATTGGAGCCTGACACATTTTTTTTTTATCGTGCTTCCCTGGACGACACATTTGAATTCTTGAAGACTCTTTATCATGTATTTTTTCCACATCATGTTTAAGGTTTACCATAGTCTGATATTATTCTGCAATGGTCTGCAGAGATACATCCTGGTTCGCTTGCTCCATTTTCGAGAGAATTCTTACTCGAATTTCTCTGTCTTTAGGTGCTATAAGTCCTTGCACAGAGATAAGTGATTTGAACATATCCTGAGTGAGATCCTGGAGCTTGCAATTTTCGCACATACGGTTGACTGCTCTGGCGTAGGTGATAAAACCATCCTCCTCATTTTTTATTAAGGTCCAACACTCCAATCTGGTGTTGAATAATAAACTTCTATCACAAAAAAAATTTTGAAAACAGTTCTACGATTTCTTGAAAACCAGCCTCACTCAACATTTTAAGCAGAATAAAGTAACTCTCATGTTCGGCAGGAGCTACCTGGCGTAGAAAAAGTCTTACGTTCTGCTCCTCAGACCATGACTTGCACTCGTTGTTAAAAACTTCTTCGTATCTTCTATAATATGCGAAAAACGTAATACCCTCCTCCGGATTATAATTCAGAAGTTGTGTTAGCCACGCCGTCTGGCGTAATCGAGCTTACTGGATTTTCGGACTTCATCGACTGTAACTCAATCAATTGTGGTTGTTGTTGCTGTTGATGCTTTTGCTGTTGTGCTTTTGCTGTTGATGCTTTTGCTGTTGAGCGAACGGTCTTTGTCCCAGAGCTCGCAAGATGGGAGAAGTCCGAAACGTGGTCCTTTGCTATTCGTAAGACCCGCAGAAGAGAAAGCAGGTCAACCCCCCGACACCCAGAGCATCGACGGATGGATGAATGCGCATCCAGGCTCAGCGGTTGCGTAGGAAGTCGGGGACAAGAAACAGGAAGAAAGACTGAGAGAAGGTCGGAGCGAAAGAGTACAACAGGGGTTGCCACCACCCCCTGCCGGAGCCTCGTGGAGCTTTGGGTGTTTTCGCTCAATAAACACACAAAACGCCCGGTCTGGGAATCGAAACCGCGATCCTCCGACCGCGAGTCCGCTGCCCTAACCATTGGACCATTGCGCCTCCACTTGTTGTTGCTGCATTTGTTTTTGCAACTCCTGTAGTTGTTCCTGTTGCTTCTCTTGAAGCTGTACTGCTGCGGCTAATAGGTTTCCCATGACGCAGAAATTGTCAAATAACCAATGTTAGTTTCGAACGATCCTATCCGACAGATGTTATATCCTCATGGATAAACGAAACAACTGCAAAAGTGTAATAATAATAATAATATGATCGAGATAAACAGCAGCAACCACGCGGAACGTAACAACAATCTTTTAAGAACAAACAATCCAAAACGATAACTCGAACTGTAAACTCCAGCTTTGAACTCTCAACACACGAACTAGTTACTACCTCACTTACTCAGACCGCTACTATTCATATATTTCTTTACTACCCACAAGGGCTAAACACAGAGGAGACAAACAAGGACAGACAAAGGGATTAAGTCGATGTATATACAAATATATGTATGTACATATATATGTGTATGTATATATATATATATATATATATATATATATATATATATATATATATATATATATATATATATATATATATATATATATATATATATATATATATGGAGGCTCAATGGCCCAGTGGTTAGGGCAGCGGATTCGCGGTTTCGATTCCCGTTGTGAGTGTTTATTGAGCGAAAGCACATAAAGCTCCACGAGTCTCCGGCAGGGGATGGTGGTGATCCCTTCTGTACCCTTTCGCCACAACTTTCTCCCACTCTTTCTTCTGTTGGCCTGCCCGCTTAGCCAGCGGGGTGGCGTCATTTGAAGGCTAAAACAATGCGAAGCGCATTGTGACCAGCGATATATATATATCACCGTGATCACCGTGACCGACCAGGCTATCAGATGTTGCTGCATTCAGTTGCATTAGGTACTTAAACTGAGGTACCTTGTAATAGCGAGCACACCCAAATATCGAAGTGAATATCGAACTCGGTGCAGAAGCGCCAACACCTGATATTCTTGCAATGTATGCGGATATTACGACCCAGCTGCGAGAGAAGAGATCCGCTCTTTGCTATTCAGGCATGTACTTTATATTCTTTTCTACTCTAGGCACAAGGCCCGAAATGTTTGCGCAGTGGGACCAGTCGATTAGATCGATCTCAGTACACAACTGTACATAATTTATCGACCCCGAAAAGATGAAAGGGCAAAGATGACCTCGGCAGAATTTGAACTCAGAACGTAAAGACAGACGAAATACCGCTATATATATATATATATATATATATATATATATATATATATATATATATATATATATATATATATACAATTTATCAGAAGTCTTGTACCATGTTTTGTTTTTTTGCTTTTTGAGGCTCAAGACTTTTCTATACCTCACTCGTAAGATTGGAAATGTGTGAGATCCTTGGTACAGTTAGGTATATTTGAAAAAAAGGAAAAAGAATCACATCACTGGTAGTTCTAATCAGTTTGATTTATTAGTTTTCAGTAAAGTTTATATTATTAAAAAATTGTTTAAATAATAAATGAAACTGATTAGAATTGCCAACGAAGTCGTTCTTTTTCTTTATATATATATATATATATATATTATATAATATATATATATATATAGTTCAAATTTAAAAAATAAGATAATAAAATAAGGCGAAGACAGATTTAAGAACAACAAGCAGGTGTATTACTTTAATGCTCGAGAAAATGGAAAAGTCTTTTACGTTTCGAGCCTACGCTCTTTGAAAGAAAGGAATGAGGAAAAAATAGGGAGAGAAAGAAAAAACGGTGAGAGAAAAAGTGTGTAGAGTTCAGCGATCAAACATAGCGGGATGACTAGAAAAGAAGAGGTTGAATAAAAGGGAAATAATAGTAATAAAAGTGGTTGAGTGAAAGGGAGATCATAATGGTGATCCCAATGAACTAAGGTGCACAAGTATGCCGATTAAAGCACTTTGGCTGTTTAAGCTACCTAATATTATCAACTGTTATGATATAATTGTCACTGAATCTACGTCAGAAATCTCGCAGTATTCCTTGAATTTATAATGAATGAGGGAAACGGAAAACAGATTTAGTAAGAATCTTTATTCAACACGACGATCATTTCGACCCATCTTGCATCTGTCCCTTACGAGTGGGGTATTGTACAGCTAGTTGTGTTGCATCCATCAATGCAGGCTGTGTTTCGTCAGGTGTCTAATTTAAGTACGATATCTCACTACATATACTGAGTTTAGTCTGTGAGTGTAGCCAACATATTACGGGCGACCACAACATGCCATGTATTATATATATATATGTGGTGTGTGGTCGGACAGGCGGGACAGGAGGAGGACAACACCCCACACGTACCCATCGATGTTCGTGTGCAGCAACTGTACCAGGGACTGTCACTCTAGAATTGGACTGTTCAGTCACAGCAGACGCTGCTCATCATCAAAGTAGGCCCCACCCTTGGCGCGACCCATTGTCTATCAAGACAGACGGGAGAAGAGAAGAAGAGAGAGAGATATGAATTATTGATTTTTATATTTAAGAATTAATGTATTGAAATTATATGAT
>NW_021832392.1:35000-50000 GCF_006345805.1 Octopus sinensis | reverse complement strand
TCCATTTTTGACATATATAAGGGAAGTAACTCTCTAAAATTTATTATTAAATCTCAGAACGTAAAAAGCTACAGTAACACCCCTCCCCCTTTGTGGTTAGCCATATTGAGATGGCATCTCTAAAAATGCTTATATAATTATTTCCCTTACAAACCCGAGTAACGCCGGGCGATACTGCTAGTATGTGTATAAATGCATATACATATGTTTACACATACAATATATCCGCATATATATATAGATACATGCATACATACATATATACAGACTCACACACACATATATATATATATATATATATATATATATATATATATATATATATATATATATATATATATATATATATATATATATATATATATATATATCTATATCTATATCTGTGTGTGTGTGTATAGATAGATATACATATATGCTAACATGTGTATATATACACGTAAATAAGTATAAAAATGTATGTATTAATATAATGTGTGTGTATATATATATATATATATAAACTTATACATACATATGCGTGCATATTTCTATTGCATATATAAACATATATATTTATGTGTATACATGCACATACATGTGTGAGTGTACGGCGTCTCAGCTGTGTTAAATGCAGAAAAATGAATATAGGCACAGGAGTGGCTGTGTGGTATATCTCGTGATACTTTTCCGGCATCGGTCGCGGGTACGTCCACGTGTACTCGGGCGATACCGCGAGCTTAGATTCGTTCTTTCGATTTCGGGCACGGTAGCGCGGCGGAGCAACGGGCGACTGGTGCAGGCCTTGCGCAACCCTGCCGCTGGCGGCCCCTACTTTATACTAGCCGCAGTTTCCATCTTTCGGGAATTTACGGAACGGACCACGTTGCTGTATCGACAGCGTGTATCTCGTGATATCCTTCCAGCATTGGTCGCGGGTACGTCCACGTTTACGTGGGTCACACCATTAGCTTCGAGAATGTCCGGTGTCGTCCGCCGACACAGCGGCCTCACTCGAGCTCGATACCGAGAACTCACCCCAGAACTCGCCGCTTCGTGCCTCGTCGATAACTCTGGTACACGGTCGCATTACGTCCACGCGTACGTGGACGACATCGCGAGCTTCTGTTCGTTCTAACGGGGACATTAGGGCGGCAGAGCTCCGAGAGGCTGCCGCAGGCCTGCCGATGGCGGCCCCCCACCTTATTCTAGCCGCAGTTTCCATCTTTCGGGACTTTACGGGAAGGACCACGTCTCTGTATCGACAGCGTGTATCTCATCACATCCTTTCGGCATCGGTCGCGTGTACGTCCAGGTTTACGTGGCGATACCCCGAGCTTAGGTTCGTTCTTTCGATTTCGGGCACGGTAACGCGGCGGAGCTCCAGGCGATTGGCGCAGGCCTGGCGCAACCCTGCCGCTGGTGGCCTCTACTTTATACTCGCCGCAGTTGCTATCTTTCGGGATTTTACGGGGCGGACTACGTCTCTGTATCGACAGCGTGTATCTCGTGACATCCTTCCGGCATCGGTCGCGTGTACGTCCAGGTTTACGTGGCGATTTCGGGCACGGTAGGGCGGCGGAGCAACGGGCAGCTAGCGCAACCCTTCTACTGGCGGCCCCTACTTTATACTCGCCGCAGTTTCCATCTTTCGGGAATTTACGGGACGGACCACGTCGCAGTACCAACCACGTGTATCTCGTGGCATCCTTCCAGCATTGGTCGTGGGTACGTCCACGTGTACGTGGGTGAGGACACCATTAGTTTCGAGAAAGTCCGGTGTCGTCCTCCGGCACAGCGGCCCCACTCGTGCTCGATACCGAGAACTCACCTCAGAAATCGCCGCTTCCTGCCTCGTCGATCACATACTGACACTCTCGTGCTTCACGTCGACTATAAGTTTGACTTATCGGCCGACCTAAATCACCTGCTACTTAAGCACTGCGATCTTTCTCCGAGATTCTCCCGCCGCCGTTTGGCTGGGCTTTTGTCGTGCTTTGGGATTCGTCCGCCGACACGCCGGCCCCAGTCGTGCTCGATACCGAGAACTCACCCCAGGAGTTGCCGATTCGTGCCTCGTCCATATCACACGGACACATATACTCATGCGTCGGTCGTAGTCGCCGCTGCATTTTTCAGTTATTGGCAACACCGCCGCTAGAGGACCACCCACCGGTTTAGAGACTTTTGTACGACCAGCTTCGTATGAAAACCACTTAATGCTACGTGCCGCGAGGCCCTAGCTCATATATCGAACTCGCGAAGGCTACTTCACCAACATAACATCATTAAACACAGCAACGCTACCGAACGAGCGAACAAAAATAAGAAAGAAATCTTACGCTTCGGGCCGCGAGGCCCTGCCTGATATCGAACTCGTGACGTTTACTTTAAAACATCACTGAACACAGCAACGCTACCGAACGAGCGAACAAAAAAAAATAATATTACGCTTCGGGCCGCGAGGCCCTGCCTGATATCGAACTCGTGACGTTTACTTTACCAACAAAACATCACTAAACACCGCAACGCTACCGAACGAGCGAACTAAAAAAAAAAAAATTTCACGCTTCGGGCCGCGAGGCCCTGCCTGATATCGAACTCGTGACGTTTACTTTACCAACAAAACATCACTGAACAACGCATCGCTACCGAACGAGCGAACAAAAAAAAAAAGTTTTACGCTTCGGGCCGCGAGGCCCTGCTGATATCGAACTCGTGACGTTTACTTTACCAACATAACATCACTGAACAACGCATCGCTACCGAACGAGCGAACAAAAAAAAAAAAGTTTTACGCTTCGGGCCGCGAGGCCCTGGCTGATATCGAACTCGTGACGTTTACTTTACCAACATAACATCACTGAACACAGCAACGCTACCGAACGAGCGAGCAAAAAAAAAAAAAAAAGTTTTACGCTTCGGGCCGCGAGGCCCTGCCTGATATCGAACTCGTGACGTTTACTTTACCAACAAAACATCACTGAACACAGCAACGCTACCGAACGAGCGAACAAAAAAAAAAAGTTTTACGCTTCGGGCCGCGAGGCCCTGGCTGATATCGAACTCGTGACGTTTACTTTACCAACAAAACATCACTGAACACAGCAACGCTACCGAACGAGCGAACAAAAAAAAAATATATTACGCTTCGGGCCGCGAGGCCCTGCCTGATATCGAACTCGTGACGTTTACTTTACCAACAAAACATCACTAAACACCGCAACGCTACCGAACGAGCGAACTAAAAAAAAAAAATTTCACGCTTCGGGCCGCGAGGCCCTGCCTGATATCGAACTCGTGACGTTTACTTTACCAACAAAACATCACTGAACAACGCAACGCTACCGAACGAGCGAACAAAAAAAAAAAGTTTTACGCTTCGGGCCGCGAGGCCCTGCCTGATATCGAACTCGTGACGTTTACTTTACCAACATAACATCACTGAACAACGCAACGCTACCGAACGAGCGAACAAAAAAAAAAAAAAGTTTTACGCTTCGGGCCGCGAGGCCCTGGCTGATATCGAACTCGTGACGTTTACTTTACCAACATAACATCACTGAACACAGCAACGCTACCGAACGAGCGAAGCAAAAAAAAAAAAAAAATGTTACGCTTCGGGCCGCGAGGCCCTGTCTGATATCGAACTCGTGACGTTTACTTTACCAACAAAACATCACTGAACACAGCAACGCTACCGAACGAGCGAACAAAAAAAAAAAGTGTTACGCTTCGGGCCGCGAGGCCCTCGCTGATATCGAACTCGTGACGTTTACTTTACCAACAAAACATCACTGAACACAGCAACGCTACCGAACGAGCGAACAAAAAAAAATAATATTACGCTTCGGGCCGCGAGGCCCTGCCTGATATCGAACTCGTGACGTTTACTTTACCAACAAAACATCACTGACAACGAACACGCTAGCTACCGAACGAGCGAACAAAAAAAAAAAAAAATTTGTTACGCTTCGGGCCGCGAGGCCCTGCCTGATATCGAACTCGTGACGTTTACTTTACCAACAAAACATCACTAAACACCGCAACGCTACCGAACGAGCGAACTAAAAAAAAAAAAATTTCACGCTTCGGGCCGCGAGGCCCTGCCTGATATCGAACTCGTGACGTTTACTTTACCAACATAACATCACTGAACACAGCAACGCTACCGAACGAGCGAACAGAAAAAAAAAAAAAACCTTGCGCTTCGGGCCGCGAGGCCCTGCCTGATATCGAACTCGTGACGTTTACTTTACCAACATAACATCACTGAACAACGCATCGCTACCGAACGAGCGAACAAAAAAAAAAAAGTTTTACGCTTCGGGCCGCGAGGCCCTGGCTGATATCGAACTCGTGACGTTTACTTTACCAACATAACATCACTGAACAACGCATCGCTACCGAACGAGCGAACAAAAAAAAAAAAGTTTTACGCTTCGGGCCGCGAGGCCCTGACTGATATCGAACTCGTGACGTTTACTTTACCAACATAACATCACTGAACACAGCAACGCTACCGAACGAGCGAGCAAAAAAAAAAAAAAATTTTACGCTTCGGGCCGCGAGGCCCTGCCTGATATCGAACTCGTGACGTTTACTTTACCAACAAAACATCACTAAACACCGCAACGCTACCGAACGAGCGAACTAAAAAAAAAAAAAAATTTCACGCTTCGGGCCGCGAGGCCCTGCCTGATATCGAACTCGTGACGTTTACTTTACCAACAAAACATCACTAAACACCGCAACTCTACCGAACGAGCGAACTAAAAAATAAAAAACTTCACGCTTCGGGCCGCGAGGCCCTGCCTGATATCGAACTCGTGACGTTTACTTTACCAACATAACATCACTGAACACAGCAACGCTACCGAACGAGCGAACAAAAAAAAAATATAATATTACGCTTCGAGCCGCGAGGACCTGCCTGATATCGAACTCGTGACGTTTACTTTACCAACATAACATCACTGAACACAGCAACGCTACCGAACGAGCGAGCAAAAAAAAAAAAAATGTTACGCTTCGGGCCGCGAGGCCCTGCCTGATATCGAACTCGTGACGTTTTCTTTACCAACAAAACATCACTAAACACCGCAACGCTACCGAACGAGCGAACTAAAAAAAAAAAATCTCACGCTTCGGGCCGCGAGGCCCTGCCTGATATCGAACTCGTGACGTTTACTTTACCAACATAACATCACTGAACAACGCAACGCTACCGAACGAGCGAACAAAAAAAAAAAAGTTCACGCTTCGGGCCGCGAGGCCCTGCCTGATATCGAACTCGTGACGTTTACTTTACCAACATAACATCACTGAACACAGCAACGCTACCGAACGAGCGAACAAAAAAAAAAAATAATATTACGCTTCGGGCCGCGAGGACCTGCCTGATATCGAACTCGTGACGTTTACTTTACCAACATAACATCACTGAACACAGCAACGCTACCGAACGAGCGAGCAAAAAAAAAAAAAAAATGTTACGCTTCGGGCCGCGAGGCCCTGCCTGATATCGAACTCGTGACGTTTACTTTACCAACATAACATCACTAAACACCGCAACGCTACCGAACGAGCGAACTAAAAAAAAAAAAATCTAACACTTCGGGCCGCGAGGCCCTGCCTGATATCGAACTCGTGACGTTTACTTTACCAACAAGACATCACTGAACACCGCCACGCTACCGAACGAGCGAACTAAAAAAAAAAAATCTCACGCTTCGGGCCGCGAGGCCCTGCCTGATATCGAACTCGTGACGTTTACTTTACCAACATAACATCACTGAACAACGCAACGCTACCGAACGAGCGAACTAAAAAAAAAAAATTTCACACTTCGGGCCGCGAGGCCCTGCCTGATATCGAACTCGTGACGTTTACTTTACCAACAAAACATCACTAAACACCGCAACGCTACCGAACGAGCGAACTAAAAAAAAAAAATCTCACACGCTTCGGGCCGCGAGGCCCTGCCTGATATCGAACTCGTGACGTTTACTTTACCAACATAACATCACTGAACAACGCAACGCTACCGAACGAGCGAACAAAAAAAAAAAAGTTTCACGCTTCGGGCCGCGAGGCCCTGCCTGATATCGAACTCGTGACGTTTACTTTACCAACATAACATCACTGAACACAGCAACGCTACCGAACGAACGAACAATAAAATAAATAAATAAAAACGCAAAGCCACGGGCCGCGACGTCCTGGCTGATATCGAACTCACGAACGCGAGAGAATGAGCGAACCACAGCGAAAAACTACCGTACGCGGGCAAGTGCGGACAATTTTTGGCAAGGCAAACCGTTGTAGGACGATATCGAACTGGGAACAGTATAGCAAGGCGTCCAGAAATTAACTGAGAATACGAATCTTGCCGGCTGGCTAATTTTTGCCTGATGTTCATCCCCTAATATTGTCTGGGCCCCCTTGGGGTGCGACGGTCACCTAGAGCGTGACTATCCAGCCGGGGCCGATCCGTTTCCTTGCGGTCTGAGCACCTCCTACGACTTACGGGTCGGACCACGTCGCTGTTTTTACCCAATACGTGGACGATATCGCGCGTTTAGTTTCGTGCTTTCGATTTCACGCACAGTACGGCGGCGGAGACGCAGGCGACCGGCGTGCGACGGTCACCTAGAGCGTGACTATCCAGCGTGGGCCGATCCGTAAGCTTACGGGTCTGATTTTTTTTAATTACGGGTCAGTCCACGTATGTGTATTTTCCCGGTGCATATCGTAAGGTGAAGGATAAATTTACCGGATGTTTACGTTTTGATATACGACAACGCGGCGTGACGCGGTGATCGTATGCGAAACTTTGTATTATCTTCCCGATAGCCACCACGCTAGAGTTTTGTTGACATTGCTTCGTACCGTAACTTGAAGCATAAATTCACCGGATGTTTACGTTTTGCTATACGAGCACGCGGGCCAAAGGCGTAGCTGGCGGCCCCACGGTGGCACTTTTTGTTTTCTTTACGATTAAAGAAACCACGACGTCCCTGTAGTTTTGTTCGTAATGTAGCGGTCGTAATTTCGATATTAGCAATTTCGATTTTACGTGAAAAATAAAATCATTTAACTTGTTATTTTTCGACTGAAATAAGCCCGTCGTATATAAATAAATATATATATATATATGTGTGTGTCTGTTTGTCCCTCCCCCCGAACATCGCTTGACAACTTAGATAATAGTTGTGTTAATTTATATGTATATATGTGAATAGTTGTGTTAATTTATATATATATATATATATATATATATATATATATATATATGTTTATGTATATATATATATATATATATATGTTTATGTATATATATATATATATATATATATATATATATATATATATGTTATTTTATTTTACTTGTTTCAGTCATTTGGAAGTGGCCATGCTGGAGCACCGCCTTTAGTCGAGCAAATCGATCAGGCCGTCAAGAAGGCTATCCATATGCTAGAAATAGCAGCCAAAGCTAACGAAAGTACGATAAAATAAGTCCAACAATGGTTGTAATTTTTATTCTTGGTTAAGATTTTTAACATTAGTTCACTCGATTAGCTGTGTAGCAAATGAATTATTGTCTAACTCTGACAGCCGTAAATGAGCAGGTAATACGACTGGGATAATCACAACTATCATCTATGTACAAGGGTTAGGTAATCACAGGGTGATTTGGTTGCTATTTCTAGGATACTGAGCAACAATGTAGCGGCACTCTCTCTCTGACTTATGTATGTATGTATGTATGTATGTATGTAAGTATGTATGTATGTATGTATGTTTCTATGTATGTGTGTATGTATGTATGTGCGTGTGTGTGTGTGTGTCTGTCTGTCTTTGTGTATATGTTAATTTATCGACCCCGAAGGATGAAAGGCAAAGTCGACCTCGGCGGAATTTGAACTCAGACAGTAGCGGCTTTATCACCCACAATGAGCTAAACACCCAGAAGACAAACAAAGACAGACAAAGGTATTAAGTCGATTATATTGACCCCAGTGCGTAACTGGTACTTTTATAATCGACCCCGAACGAATGAAAAGCAAGGCCGACCTCGGCGGAATTTGAACTCAGAGCGGAGCGGCAGACAAAATACCTATTTCTTAACTACCCACAAGGGGCTAAACGCACAGGGGACAAACAATGACAGACATACTGATTAAGGCGATTATATCGACCCCAGTGCGTAACTGGTACTTTATTTATCGACCCTGAAATGATGAGAGGCAAAGTCGACGTCGGCGGAATTTGAACTCAGGACGTAACCGCAGACGTAATATACCTATTTCTTTACTACCCACAAGGGGCTAAACACAGAGGGGACAGACAAACGGATTAAGTCGATTACATCGACCCCAGTGCGTAACTGGTACCCAAATTATCGACCCTGAAATGATGAAAGGTAAAGTCGACCTCGGCGGAATTTGAACTCAGAACGGAACGACAGACGAAATACCTATTTCTTTACTACCCACAAGTGGCTAAACACAGAGGGGACAAACAAGGACAGACAAAGGGATTAAGTCGATTACATCGACTCCAGTGCGAAACTGGTACTTTATTTATCGACCCTGAAATGATGAACGGCAAAGTCGACCTCGGTGGAACTTGAACTCAGAACGTAATAGCAGACGAAATAACTATTTCTTTACTACCCACAAGGGGCTACACACAGAGGGGACAAACAAGGACAGACAAAGGGATTAAGTCGATTACATCGACTCCAGTGCGCAACTGGTACTTTATTTATCGACCCTGCAATGACTAGGTAAAGTCGACCTCGGCGAAATTTGAACTCAGAACATAACAGCAGACGAAATACCTATTTCTTTACTACCACAAGGGGCTACACACAGAGGGGACAAACAAGGACAGACAAAGGGATTAAGTCGATTACATCGATTACAGCTGTGTAGTAAATTAATTATTGTCTAACTCTGACAGCCGTAAATGAGCAGGTAATACGACTGGGATAATCACAACTATCATCTATGTACAAGGGTTAGGTAATCACAGGGTGATTTGGTTGCTATTTCTAGGATACTGAGCAACAATGTAGCGGCACTCTCTCTCTGACTTATGTATGTATGTAAGTATGTATGTATGTATGTATGTATGTTTCTATGTATGTATGTATGTATGTATGTGCGTGTGTGTGTGTGTCTGTCTGTCTTTGTGTATATGTTAATTTATCGACCCCGAAGGATGAAAGGCAAAGTCGACCTCGGCGGAATTTGAACTCAGACAGTAGCGACAATGGGCTAAACACCGTACTTATTTATTTATATATATATATATGTGTGTGTGTGTGTGGTGTGTGTGTGTGTGGTGTGTGTGCGTGTGGGTAGGGTAGCGGCAGACGAAATACCTATTTCTTTACTACCCACAAGGGGCTAAACACAGGGGGGAAAAACAAGGACAGACAAACGGATTAAATCGATTATAATGACCCCAGTGCGTAGTAACTGGTACTTAATTTATCGACCCCGAAGGATGGAAGTCAAAGTCGACCTCGGCGGAATTTGAACTCAGACCGTAGTGGCAGACAACATACCAATTTCTTTACTACCCGCAAGGGGCTAAACA
Source organism: Octopus sinensis (assembly GCF_006345805.1). NCBI lineage: Eukaryota > Metazoa > Mollusca > Cephalopoda > Octopoda > Octopodidae > Octopus > Octopus sinensis. The sequence continues at coordinate 40,412 of NW_021832392.1, read as the reverse complement.
CCGAGAAGACAAGCAACGACAGACATAAGTATTAAGTCGATTATATTGACCGCAGTGCGTAACTGGTACTTATTTAATCGACCCCGAAAGAATGAAAAGCAAGGTCGACCTCGGGGGAATTTGAACACAGAACGTAGCGGCAGACAAAATACCTATTTCTTTACTACTCACAAGAGGCTAAACACAGAGGGGACAAACAAGGACAGACATACGGCGATTATATCGACTCCAGTGCGTAACTGGTACATATATATATACATATATATATATATATATATATATATGTGTGTGTGTGTGTATATATATATGTAGATGTATATATATATATATATATATATAAAACAAGATAAAGATTTTTATTTTTCATGGACTTCAAAATTTGCCAGAAAATAATGGATCGTGCCAAGATTTTGTTGCTACTTCTAGCATGTAGAGATTACCTGTTAAAGCGTAATTTTCTATTTTGAAATATCTATATATCTATATATTTACTACCCACAAGGGGCTAAACATAGAGGGGACAAACAAGGACAGACAAAGGGATTAAGTCGATTACATCGACCCTAGTGCGAAACTGGTACATATATATATTCTTTTATTCTTTTCTTTTACTTGTTTCAGTCATTTGACTGCGGCCATGCTGGAGCACCGCCATTAGTCGAACAACTCGACCCCGGGACTTATTCTTTTGCAATCCCAGTACTTATTCTATCGGTCTCTCTTGCCGATCGGGGACATAAGCACACCAGCATCGGTTGTCAAGCAATGCTAGGGGACAAACACAGACACACAAATACACACTCAGTGGGACTGAACCCGCAACCATGTGGTTGGTAGACAAGCTACTTACCACACAGCCACTCCTGCGCCTATATATATGTACATATATATATATATATATATATATATATATATATATAATTTATATATATATTATATATTTATGTATATTATATATATATATATATATATATATATATATATATTTATATATATATTTATATATTTATGTATATTATATATATATATATATATATATATATATATATTTATATATATATATTTATAATTTATGTATATTATATATTATATATATATATATATATATTTATATATATATTTATATATTATGTATTTATATATATATATATATTATATATATATATTATATTTATATATATATATTTATATATTATGTATATTATATATATATATATATATATATATATATATATATATATATATATATATATATATATATATCTATATATCTATACATATGTGTGTGTGTGTATATATATATATGTAGATGTATATATATATACATATATAAAAAAATAAAGGTCTTTATTTTTCATGTACTTCAAAATTTGCCAGAAAATAATGGATCGTAGCAATCTTTGCTGCTATTTCTAGCATGTAAAAATTGCCTGTTAAAGGGTAATTTTCTATTTTGAAATATACATACATATATATATATATATATATTTAAATATATATAAATATATCTATATATCTATATATCTATATATATAAATATATATATATATATATGTATCTATGTACATATGTATGTCTCTCTCTCTCTCTCTCTCTCTGTCTTTTAAACTCTCTCTCTGTCTGTATTTAACTCACTATCTAACATAAGTTTCTCTCTCTCTCAATATAAAACTATTTTTCTCTATTATTACCCGTTGCTAAGCAACTCAGGGAAAAGGTGTGTGCGTGTGTGACTGTATTTTCAACAGTGTGTGTGTGTGTGTGTGTGTGTGTGTGCTTGTGTGCGTGTGTGTGTGTGTGTGTGCGTGTGTGTGTGTGTGTGTGTGTTTGTCTGCGTGTATTTTTAAAATCTTCCGATTATCGCTGACTTGAAATATACATTTCATTTCGTTTGCCATTGTAAAGTTAGATTGTATCTGAGACAGAATTGGAAATGCAAAGTTTCTGTTGACAGGATACCTGAATTTTCTGTATCTTTTGCTGACCCACCCCACTCACGCCATTTAATTTCATCAGTACTTAAGGCCTTCTTCTCTCTCTCTGTCTACCCCTCTCTCTCTGTCTACCTCTCTCTGTCTGTCTGTCTGTCTGTATTTAACTCACTATACAACATATAAGTTTCTCTCTCTCTCTCAATATAAAACTATTCTTCTCTATTATTACCCGTTGCTAAGCAACTCAGGGAAAAGGTGTGTGCGTGTGTGACTGTATTTTCAATTGTGTGTGTGTATGTGTGCGTTTGTGCCTTTCGACACCAGTGCGTGCGTAACGACACACACACAAACGCCCACAAGCATACACACACAAAATTGAAAATGCACAGTTACACACTCAAACACTCACACACAGAAACGAAAATACACACGCACACATAAATAAAAACAGTCACACATACACACTGAAATGAAAATACTCACACACACTCACACTCACACATGCACACATGCATACGGACAAACACCACACACACACACAAAAAAAAGGAAAATACACAGTTACACACTCACACACACACGCTCACACGCATACACTAGCGCGCGCACACACACAACACACACACACACACACACACACACACGTACAAGTAATGAACTGGAAACACGCGCGCACGCAGACACAGAAATGAAAACACACATATGTGTGTGTGTTTGTGTGTGTGTATGTATGAATAGATTTAGTTGATGGAAACTGAAAGAAGCCCATCGTATATAAATGTATACATATATGTGTGTGTGAGTGTGTGTGTCTGTTTACCCCCCTCCCCCCTCCAACATCGCTTGACAAGAACCGCTAGGGTTAAAAATAATGTCTTGGGATTGATTTGCTCGACTAAATGCGGTGCTCCAGCATGGCCACAGTCAAATGACTGAAACAAGGAAAATCAAAACATATATATATATATATGTTCTTTTATTTTACTTGTTTCAGTCATTTGACTGTGGCCATGCTGGAGCACCGCATTTAGTCAAGCAAATCGATCAGGCCTTCAAGAAGGCTGTCCATATGCTAGAAATAGCAGGCAAAGTCGACCTCGGCGGAATTTGAACTCAGAGCGTAGCGGCAGATGAAATAGCTATTTCTTTACTACCCACAAGAGGCTAAAAACAGAGGGGACAAACAAAGACAGACATACGGATTAAGGCGATTATATCGACCCCATTGCGTAACTGGTACATATATATATATATATATATATATATATATATATATATATATATATATATAATATATATATAAATAAATATATATATATATATAATATATAAATAATATATATATATATATATATATATTATAAATAAATATATATATATATATATATATATAAAAAATATATAATATATATATATATATAAATAAATTATAATATATATATATATAATATGTATATATATACAAATTGATATAGGGTGTAATAAAGTATTTCTCCATTTTCTCATGTTGTATATGTATGTATATATATCTCTTCTCTTCTCCCCGTCTGTCTTGATAGACAATGGGTTGCGCCAAGTGTGGGGCCTACTTTGATGATGTGCTGCGTCTGCTGTGACTGAACAGTCCAATTCTAGAGTGGCAGTCCCTGGTACAGTTGCTGCACACGAACATCGATGGGTACGTGTGGGGTGTTGCTGCAGTTGTCCTCCGCCTGTCCGACCACGGCTGTGCTCTCCTTTCCTCAGCCATGGAAACGCCTTTCCTCACTGTCCGATGCCAGGCAGAGCGGTCAGCAGCTGTTACCTCCCACGTGTCCACACAGATGTTGGCAGTCCTCAGGTCGCGCTTGCACACATCCCTGTATCGTAGCTGTGGACGTCCCTTGGGTCGGGATCCCGTGGTGAGTTTGCTGTACAGGATGTCTTTAGGCATGCGACCGTCCTGCATGCGGCAGACGTGTCCGAGCCAGCGCAGTCGTCTCCGCACGAGGAGGGCATGCATGCTTGGCATATTAGTCTGTTCCAGGATGACTCCGTTTGGTACTCGGTCCTTCCAGGAGATGCCAAGGATCCGTCGAAGACACCGCATGTGGAAGCCGCTGAGGCGGCATTCCTGCCGGGTGTATGTTGTCCAGCTCTCGCTGCCGTAGAGTAGGGTGCTCAGCACGCAGGCTCGGTACACTGCGATCTTGGTGGTTATTGTGAGCATGTTGTTTTCCCACACTCTCCTGGAGAGCTTAGCCATGGCAGCAGCAGCAGCCCTCCCAATCCGTCTGTTCAGCTCCGGCTCGAGGGACAGGCTGCTGGAGACCGTCGATCCCAGGTAAGTGAACTCGTTCACCACCTGCAAGCTGTGGTCGCCGACACTGATGCTGGGGACCCCTCCGACGTCCTGGCCCATGATCTCTGTCTTTTTCAGGCCGATGGTAAGGCCGAACTCTTGGCAGGCATCCGCCAGGGAGCTGAACAGCCTCTGGAGACCCGGCTGGTTGTGTGATGTTAGGGCGGCATCGTCAGCAAAGAGGATCTCTCTGATCAGCACCTGACGGACTTTGGTCTTAGCTCTGAGGCGCGCAAGATTGAACAACCCACCATCAGCCCTGGTGTGGAGGAACACTCCGTCGTCGGACGTTCTGAAGGCATAGGACAGGACAAGGGAGAAGAAAATTCCGAAGAGCGTCGGCGCCAGAAGGCAACCCTGTTTCACTCCACTCTGGATGGCGAACGACTCCGAGGGCAATCCGTCAAACTGCACTGTTCCCTGCATACCGTATCGTGAAAGGAGGTGATGAGTTTCAGCAGTCTGGGAGGGCAACATATCCTACCCAGGAGCGCAAACAGCCCCTCCCTGCTGACTGAGTCGAACGCCTTAGCCAGGTCGATGAAGGCCACGTATAGGGGCTGTCTCTGTTCTCGACTCTTTTCTTGAAGCTGCCTGAGTGAGAAGATCATGTCGATTGTAGACCTCTCTGCCCTAAAGCCAGACTGAGACTCGGGGTACACACGCTCTGCAAGCATTTGCAACCTCTTCAGGACCACCCTGGCAAATGCCTTACCGACAGTGCTGAGCAGGGATATGCCCTTGTAATTATTACAGTCGCTTCTGTCCCCTTTGTTTTTATACAGTGTGATGATGTTTGCGTCACGCATATCCTTAGGGACAGAGCCCTCCGCCCAGCACTGACAGAGCAGCTCGTGGAGATGGCCCAGAAGGGCTGGCTTCCCGCACTGGATGACTTCTGCGGGGATGCCGTCTTGCCCTGGTGCCTTGCCCCGAGCGAGTGAGTCAATTGCTTTGCTCAGTTCTTCCTTTGTTGGAGGCAGGTCAAGCTCCTCCATGACAGGCAGAGCAGGAATGCCGGCGAGGGCAGACCTGGTGACCACATTCTCAGTGGAGTAGAGGTTCTGGTAATGCTCGACCCACCTCTCTATCTGCTTCGCTTGGTCCTTCAGTAAAGCAACCTTGCTGACAGTGGGC
>NW_021832392.1:17500-22500 GCF_006345805.1 Octopus sinensis | reverse complement strand
CATTGCTACCCGCTTTTTGGCCGTTTTTGTACATTTTTATACATTTTCGGATACTTACCCCACGAGCTCCTTTTTATTACACCTTTACCAAACACATTGCTATCCACCAAAATACTTACCCCACGTGTTCCTTTTTATTACACCTTTGCCAAACACATTGCTATCCACCAAAATGCCACCCAAGAAGAGAAGGACCCTCCTCAGCCCTCGGACGGCCAAGGCATCGGCTGCTAGGGCTAGAAGGGCACGCGAGACCCACGAGGAAACCGCCTTGCGCTTCTCGCAAACAGCTTCCCGTTATGCCGCTGCTCAGGCATCTGAAACTACTAGCGACCGTTCTACCCGACTTGCAAGGGTCGCAGCGTACAGATCTTCCCTCCGCTCGAGGTTGACGAAAGAGCAACAGTCCAGCCAAAACATGCGGGCTTCTTACTGTGCTTCCATCCGCAGAGCTCGCGAGAACCCCGAACAAAGAAGGGCCATTCGGAATGCGGCTAACGCCACTAGCACCGCCAGGACACGATCTGTCGAAACCTCACAGCAGAGGAGAACTCGCCAAGATGCTGACGCCGCAAACAAAGCCATAGCCCAAGCTGCCGAAACACCTCAACAGAGGAGAGCTCGCCAAGCTGCTAACGCCGCAAACACAGCCAGGGCTCGATCTGCCGAAACTCCGCACCAACGAAATATTCGGACATCCAGACAGGCCATTAACACTGCTTCTGCTAGGGCTTCAGAGGGTGCTGAGGCGAGAGCTGAAAGGCTTTCAAGGGATGCCACTGCTACCGCTGTCGCACGTGCATCTGAATCTGCTGAGGCACGGTGCACTCGACTTGAGAGTATCAACAAACGTCGGGATATCATTCTTGGTGTACGTACCCCTTCCCCCGCTTTCTGGTTGTCACTATAGCATTCAACTACGACGCCACAATTAACTTCTCCTTGCGTGACGACATCAAGATAGGGTCAATGAGAATTGTATGCCAGTTTTGCAAAGCCAAGAAATGGCCCGGAGAGCCACCTGGTTTGTGCTGCTGCTCTGGTGGCAAAGTGGACCTGCCACCCCTACGGGAACCACCTCAACCACTGAAGGATCTCGCGGCGGGTTTAACCCCCGAATCGTCACAATTCCTTGAAATAATTCGAAAGTACAACTGCTCATTCCAAATGACCTCTTTCGGGGCCAAAATTCCTCCCAGAGAAGGCTGGATGCCTACTTTCAAAGTGCAGGGACAGGTCTACCATCTTATTGGGTCACTTCTGCCAGACGAGATCCAGCAGTCTTCTTTCCTCCAAATATACTTCATTGCCGACTACAACCACCAGGTTGATGCACGCCTTGGAATAATACCGGGTACAAGCTATGTTCCCCGCCGCAAAGACATTCTTCTCCGTCTCCAAACCATGCTTCATGATATCAACAGCTACGTCTGCAGCTTCAGATATGTCTTGGACAGTGTTCCATCTCCAAACTTCACCGTTGTCATTGATGCTGATAAACGACCCCACGGGGAGCACGAACGCCGTTTCAACGCACCTGCGTGCAACGAAATTGCCGCAGTCATACACGGAGAGCGGCACAACAGCCGTGACATAATCATCTCCTCCCGTGGTAACAACCTACACAGGATCAGCGAGACTCACAGATCTTATGACGCGCTTCAGTATCCATTGCTTTTCCCTTATGGTGAAGACGGCTACCACTTCGGAATTCCTTTACGGCAGCCCTCCAATCAAACTACTGCGGCATCAAAGACGGTTTCCTGCAGGGCGTTCTACTCATATCGGTTCATGGTCAGGGAGGGTGAGTTCAGCTTATTGCCCCGTTGTCGTCAGCTATTCAACCAGTTCGCCGTCGACATGGCCGCAAAAATGGAATCGGAAAGGCTGCTATACATTAAACTTAATCAGACCAAACTTCGCTCCGACTCCTACATTCATCTCCGTGACGGTTTGCAACAAGAAAATGACCCTCGCAACATCGGCAAGCCATGCATTCTACCCTCCACCTTCACGGGACGACCGCGATATATGCGTGAAAGGACCCAAGACGCCTTGACCTACGTGCGCATTTACGGCCGGCCGGACCTCTTTATCACCTACACGTGCAATCCCAGCTGCGACGAAATCACTCGCGAACTCCTCCCGGGTCAATCTCACACCCATCGACACGACATCGTTGCTAGGGTTTTCCGTCTGAATTTGGGCAAAATTAAGGATTTGATAGTTAAGGGTCAGATTTTCGGGCATGTCAGGTGCCACGTTTTCGGTCGAGTGGCAAAAGAGGGGCTTGCCACATGCTCACGTCTTAATTTGGCTCACTCATAAAATCGAGACTAATGACATTGACAAATTCATTTCCGCCGAGATTCCTGACCCCGATGAGGACCCCGGACTCTACGAAATTGTCCGCACTACCATGGTACACGGGCCCTGTGGACCAAATTACGCCAACACACCATGCTACAAAAACGGATTAGCCTGCTCAAAGGAGGGATTCCCTAAACGGTTCACTTTGGAGACTCAAACAGGCGGCGATGGGTATCCGCTGTACAAACGAAGGAGTCGAGCCAATGGAGGCCGCACGATTACGGTTGGGCGACATCAAGTGGACAACAGCTACATTGTCCCCTACTGTCCTCTCCTGTCGAAGATATTCAAAGCCCACGTCAACGTTGAGTTCTGCAGCTCCATCAGGTCAATACAATATGTCTGCAAATATATCAACAAAGGCAGCGATGTTGCCATGTTCAGCATCCAGAGGACCACCAGTCGCGACGAAGTGTCCAACTATTTTCAAACAAGATGATGGTCGTGAACCCCCTCCATTTGATAGATCGGTACCTCCAATGCTTCGATTGATCATCACGCGGACGAAGTCAAACGTGTTATCCAAGGCATCGATGTCAACAAGGGTCACGGCCCTTATGGCATACACCCACGGTTATCAAAGCGTTGGCTCCGGTCATCTGCGAGCCCTTAACACGACTATTCAATATGTCATTGGCGACGGGTGTTATACCTGCAGACTGGAGAACAGCGATAATCTGCCAATTTTCAAGAAAGGGAGCCGCGAAGACCCGCTTAACTACCGACCGGTTTCCCTTACATCAATAATCAGCAAGATGTTCGAAACCATCCTTAAGAAAAGTATGATGCTCCACCTCCTAAACACAGCCTCGATCACTGATTCCCAACACGGCTTCGTGCCGAAGAGATCATGCTTGACCAACTTACTAGTAATGGAAGAATTGGTGACGTGCATCCTCGATGATAGTGATGCTGTTGACATCGTTTTATTGGACTTTGCCAAAGCTTTTGACTCGGTAAACCACCGAGCATATAGTTTCCATCCGGATATTGTACGATGGGTTGGTGCCTTCCTCTCAGATCACTCCTTCCAAGTTCAAGTTAATGGTTCGCGGTCCGACGTCTCCAGTGCGAGCAGTGGCGTGCCTCAAGGTTCAGTGCTTGGGCTCTTGTTGTTCTTAGTCTTCATAAATGACTTGCCCGACGACCTCACGCAACACACCCTTCTATTTGCCGACGATATCAAACTGGTCGCTCCTCGCGGTAGTATATAGGATCTTCGTCGATGCCTCCACCAAATTTGGAAGTGGTCTAACGATTGGGACCTGTGTCTGAACGTGTCAAAGTGCTGTCATCTGCCTGTCGGCTCTACTCCTGCAACTCAACTTGATTTCGAGCCGGGTCGTCTGCTGCTGGAGAGGACCGATCAGGTAAAGGACCTGGGTATCTTGGTGGATTCCTCCTTATCGCCTTCGGCCCAGTGCCTTCCATGCTGCCAACAAAGCGCGCGGAATTCTGTTTTTGATTCGACGGTCATTCGGAATGCTCACAGCAGCCATATTCCTGCCACTCTATGTCACGCTGGTGAGACCCATATTGGAGTATGGGATTCAAGCCTCTTCTCCTTATCTTCTCAAAGACATACAGCATCTCGAAAGAGTCCAGAGGCTGGCTACCCGCATGGTTCATGGTCTCAAAAATTTGTCCTACGAAGAAAGGCTGAGGAGGACGCTCGACCTTTATTCTCTTGAAAAACGCCGCCGCCGCCGTGGTGATCTCATTCTCGCCCACAACATCATAAGCGGGAAGTGTAACCTCTCGAAAGAGCTGTTCTTCACTCCTGCTCCGGAGCGTCGGCTGCGGGGTCATTCCGAAAAGCTCTACCTGCGACGATTTCATCTCAATCGAAGGAGAGGAGCTTTCTCCGTCCGGGTTGCGGATCCGTGGAACAAGCTGCCAGACGAGATGGTGAAGATGCCGACGACCGCTTTGTTCAGAGCCTCCCTGGACCTCAAGTGGCCTGAACTCTTTACATGAACACCACCCTGTACTTAACTCCATGTCCCCCTACATGGCCTTGCTATTTGCTTTTGAGCCAAATTAACTAACTAACTAACTAACTAACTAACTAACTAACTAACTAACTACTTGGCTGGCCGGTACCTCAGCAGCAACGAAGCGTTTTGGCGCATTTACGGCTTCCCGCTCCATCAGAGACACCCGGCTGTGGTGCAGCTTGCTGTACACTTGGAAAATGGACAGCGGATTTACTTCACAGAGCAAAGTGCTGTGCAGATAGCCACCAGCCCTAAAGACACAACGTTGACTGGTTTCTTCAAATTATGCCAACGTGATGACTTCGCTCGAACGCTTTTGTACCCACAGGTCCCATCGTACTTCGTGTGGTCTAAAAAAAACACTGGGTTCGACGGAAATCCGGCAAAAACGTCGAAGGCTTCCCAGGCGTCAAGTTTGACTTCTGCCTGGGTCGAGTTTACAACATCCCGCCAAACCAGCAAGAGTGCTTCTACCTCCGTCTCCTTCTACATGAGGTCAATGGTCCAACAGGTTTCGCCAATATACGTACCATCAATGGGGTTCTGTGCGACACCTTCAGGGAAGCATGTATGAGACTTGACCTTCTAGAGGATGACTCCCAGTGGGACGCCACGATGGCAGAGGGCGCTTTA
>NW_021832392.1:0-12500 GCF_006345805.1 Octopus sinensis | reverse complement strand
TGTGTGCGTGTGTGACTGTATTTTCAACAGTGTGTGTGTGTGTGTGTGTGTGTGTGCGTGTGTGCGTGCGTGTGTGTGTGTGTGCGTGTGTGTGTGTGTGTGTGTGTGTGTGTGTTTGTCTGCGTGTATTTTTAAAATCTTCCGATTATCGCTGACTTGAAATATACATTTCATTTCGTTTGCCATTGTAAAGTTAGATTGTATCTGAGACAGAATTGGAAATGCAAAGTTTCTGTTGACAGGATACCTGAATTTTCTGTATCTTTTGCTGACCCACCCACTCACGCCATTTAATTTCATCAGTACTTAAGGCCTTCTTCTCTCTCTCTGTCTACCCCTCTCTCTCTGTCTACCTCTCTCTGTCTGTCTGTCTGTCTGTATTTAACTCACTATACAACATATAAGTTTCTCTCTCCCTCTCAATATAAAACTATTCTTCTCTATTATTACCCGTTGCTAAGCAACTCAGGGAAAAGGTGTGTGCGTGTGTGATTGTGTTTTCAATTGTGTGTGTGTATGTGTGCGTTTGTGCCTTTCGACACCAGTGCGTGCGTGCGTAACGATACACACACAAACCTCCACAAACATAAACGCACAAAATTGAAAAAACACAGTTACACACTCAAACACTCGCACACAGAAACGAAAATACACACGCACACTCACACTCACACACGCACACATACATACATACAGACAAACACCACACACACACACACACACACACAAATGAAAATACACAGTTACACACTCACACGCACACACTAGAGCGCACACACACACGCACACGCACAAGCAATGAACTGGAAACGCGCGCACGCAGACACAGAAAGGAAAGCACACATATGTGTGTGTGTGTGTGTGTGTGTGTATTTATGAATAGATTTTGTAGATGGAAACTGAAAGAAGCCCATCGTATATAAATGTATACATATATGTGTGTGTGTGAGTGTGTGTGTCTGTTTGTCCCCCTTCAACATCGCTTGACAACCGATGCTGGCGTGTTTACATCCCCGTCAATTAGCCGCTTGGTAAGAAACGCTAGGCTTGAAAAGAATAAGTCTTGGGATCGATTTGCTCGACTAAAGGCGGTGCTCCAGCATGGCCACAGTCAGATGACTGAAACAAGGAAAATAAAAACATATATATATATATATATATGTATATGTTTATGTATATATATATGTATATGTTTACGTATATATATATATATATATATATATATATATATTATATAGATTATATTATATATATATTATATATATATATATTATATATATATATATCTATATATATAGATATATATATATATATATATATATATATATGTATATATATATGTATATATATATAGACTTAGGGGTGGCTGTGTGGTAAGTAGCTTGCTAACCAGCCACATGGCTCCGGGTTCAGTCCCACTGCGTGGCATCTTGGGCAAGTGTCTTCTGCTATAGCCCCGGGCCGACCAATGCCTTGTGAGTGGATTTTGTAGACGGAAACTGAAAGAAGCCTGTCGTATATATGTATATATATTATATGTATATATTATCTCTTATTATAAAAGGTAGATTTTATCTGCCTCCTTTGTCAGTTATAAAATCTACAATAGGATTTCTTCAATTACAATTTACCTAGCATTTTTAAGAGTAGAATGCATCGGTATTTGCCAGGTCCGGTTTTTAAAATTTCAACCCCAATTAAGCAAAATTTAGAGAAAACTCACATTCTGGTGTATATGTCAAATGCTTTTCTTAATTTGGGTTACAGCACACGCAAACACACACACACAGTGTGTAACGAATAAACTGAAACTAATTCACTGTGTGTTGACAGGTAGACAATAGAATGCGATGGCGATGTAATATTTGTTTCTGTCTATGACGCTGATAGATACATGAGTAAAATGTATGGGAAGCTAACAGATAAGAGTGAGTGAAAATGTTCTTGGAAGAGAGTAAATAGCGAGAGTGTGATTTGAGGAAGACTTTACATTAAATAACCGTAGTGGCTTGTATATATATATATATATATATATATATACATACATAAGACATAAGTAATGTGATTTGAGTGATTTGAGGGAGATTTGGCTGCTATTTCTACCATGTCTAGCTGCCATGTAGGGGTCTCCCTCATAGGCTCATACATACATATATACATAGATAAGACAGTAAGGTGTGATTTGGGGGAAATTTGGCTGCTATTTCTACCAGGTCTAGCTACCATGTAGAGGTCCCCCTCATTGGCTCATATATATATACATACATAAGACAATGAGGTGTGATTTGAGGGAGATTTGGCTGCTGTTTATACCAGGTCTGTTAGGCCTTCTCATGTAAACTCAAGCTTTCTCATGCCTTGAACATAAGACCAAAGCAGAGAATGTATTCTTTTATTCTTCTGCTTTTTCAAGCCATTGGTCTGTGGCCATGATGGGGCAATGCCTTAAAGAATTGTAGTTTAATGAATCAACTCCAGTTTTATTTTTGTAAGCATTGTACTTATTCTATCTGTTTCCTTTGTCAAACCACTAGGTGACAGGGATGTAAACAAACCAACATTCGTTGTCAAGCAGTGGTGGAGGACAATCACAAGCACAGACACGCACACACACACACATACATGCATACACATATACACACATACATACATACATACATACATACATACATACATACATACATACATACATACATACATACATACATATATATATTTGTGTGTATATATATATTGCAGCGTGGAAGGTGTTTGTAAGCCATTTAAGAAACACACAAAAACCGTTAGATTCACTTCAACATTTAAATTTAATTTGCCAAAATATTTTCCTCGCTTTGAGACCGCGACCTGTTCACTGAAAAAAATATCGTGCTAACAGGTCGCGGTCTCAAAGCGACGATAATATTTTGACAAATTAAATTTAAATGTTGAAGTGAATCTAACGGTTTTTGTGTGTTTCTTAAATGGCTTATAAACACCTTCAACGCTGCAACTGTTTTCGCTCCAGCACACGATCTCAGATCAAGTCACTTGCTATGCAAGTACATCTCTGTAACTATATATATATTTATATATATATATGTATATTGGTAAAAACAGTAAGATAACAAAAGAAAGAAAGAGACCTCAATATTATGTAAATAGAGGAAATCTTTATATATAAAAGTGAGGTTGTGTGTCTGTCTCCTACGATTTAGATTCCTAACTACTCCCACATTTTGCGGTGCAGTTTAACCAAAACCGGGTATCTTATAGTCGTGATTCATATCGAGCCCGTCTGGGAAATAGCGCGCGTCTACGATGAGTCTACGATTTAAAAAAAAATTTACCATCAATTTTTCCTATTTTTAATCCATTTTTGACATATATAAGGGAAGTAACTCTCTAAAATTTATTATTAAATCTCAGAACGTCTAAAAAGAAACAGTAAACACCGCCCCCTTTGTGGTTAGCCATATTGAGATGGCTATTATACTTTACATCTCTAAAAATGCTTATATAATTATTTCCCTTACAAACCCGAGCAACGCCGGGCGATACTGCTAGTGTATATATATGTATATGTTATGTATATATATATATATATATATATATATATATATATGTATATATATATAGGCGCAGGAGTAGCTGTGTGGTAAGTAGCTTGCTAACCAACCACATGGCTCCGGGTTCAGTCCCACTGCGTGGCATCTTGGGCAAGTGTCTTCCGCTATAGCCCCGGGCCGACCAATGCCTTGTGAGTGGATTTGGTAGACGGAAACTGAAAGAAGCCTGTCGTATATATATATATATATATAATATAATATATATATATATATATATATATATATATATATGTGTGTGTGTGTTTGTTGTGTCTGTGTTTGTCCTCCTAGCATTGCTTGACAACCGATGCTAGTGTGTTTACGTCACTTAGCGGTTCGGCAAAGTAGACCGATAGAATGAGTACTAAGCTTACAAAGAATAAGTCCCGGGGTCGATTTGATCGACTAAAGGCGGTGCTCCAGCTTGGCCGCAGTCAAAATGACTGAAACAAGTAAAAGAGTAAAAGAGTAATATATACATACATATAGATATGTATTTACGTATGTGTGTATATATATATATATATATATATATATATATATATATATATATATATATATATATAGATATGTATGAACGTATGTGTGTACATATATATAAACGTGTGTGTATATGTAACATACTTCTAAGAATAGATACATTCATACATACATCTACATATACATATATATGTATATATATATATATATATATATATATATATATATATATATATATATATATGATTGATTGATTGATTGATTCTAGTTTCAGCTCATGAGCTGTGGCCATGCTGGGGCACCGCCATTTGGTGTTGCTACTTGGTTTTACTTCACGAAAGCTTTTTAGCAACTGCCATTTGGTGCATGAGAGAGTTCGATGCAGCTGCCCTCATCTGCACCTCCTGCCGTGAAGTTGGTTCATCTGGGACACCTGACAGGAAGAAATCCAGTTCCATTTTAAAGACATCTGCATCCACCCCATGCAGGTCTCTCAGGTTCTTCGGGAGGATATTGAAGAGCTGTGGGCCACGGAAGCTCGGGCTATCACAGTATCGTGTCCTACATCTTGATGGCAAATTTGGAGTCCTAGGCACCACGTAGTGGCGCCCAGTTCTGGCATTTGTGTAACTCTCGATGCCAAAGTTTGGGACACGTCCCTCCAGGATCTTCCAGATGTATATTATGGCATATCTTCCCCGCCTACGCTCCAAGGAATATAGTTTTAATCTCTTGAGTCTTTCCCAGTAGCTTACATTCTGCATAGAGGCTATCTTCTTCGTGTAGCTACGCTGGATCGCCTCGAGCTCTGTGATCAACTTGACACTGGATGTTGATAATAACTAAGAGCAATAGTCAAAGTGGCTTAGGACAAGTGTCCTCCAGAGGACCATCATGGTTTCTTGTTCTCTTGTTCTAAAGGTTCTGAGAATCCATCCGGCCAGCCGTCTACATTTCATTGCCAATTTAGCAACATGAACACGAAAGGTTGCGTCATCACTCACGTAAATACCCAGGTCACGCACTGATTGTGCCTCTGGGATTGCTATTCCTCCGGGTCCAGTGTATTCATTGGGTATTGCATTTAGTTTTGCATGCTGATAGTATAAAGCTTGAAACTTTTCAGCATTGAACTGCATGCTATTCTTTTCAGCCCACTTGTATATTTCGTCCAGCTCACATTGCAGGTGCTTAGCGTCTTCAGGGTTCTGTATTGCCTGTGAAACTTTTGTATCATCTGCATAACTTGTGATCGTGGCTCTCTGCGTGGCTGAGGGCATGTCTGAGAGGGCCATTATGAACAGTAGTGGTCCCAAAACAGTGCCCTGCGGAACACCGCTCACTATTTGTGTGTTAATGGAAGTGGCCTCATTGGCTGCTACCACCTGACTTCTATTCTTCAGAAAGTCATGAAGCCATTCTCCCAATTTTCCAACTATGCCAAGATCACGCAGTTTGTGACATATCATTCCATGATCGACTTTATCAAAGGCCTTTGCAAAGTCGAGATATATGACTTCCACATTTGAGTGGTTGAGCAGTTGTTTCAGCACCCAGTCATAGTGTTGTAGGAGCTGAGCTAAACAGCTTCTTCCTGGTCGGAAACCATGTTGGGTGTCAGGCAGCAAGTCATTTTCTTCAAGGAAGGTGATTAGTTTCCTTCTGACTATTCGTTCCATGACCTTGCTGATGTGTGAGGTGAGAGAGATAGGTCTGTAGTTCTTGGCCTCTGCTCTGCTACCACCTTTATGAATAGGACATATTTTACCTTCCTTCAGTTTTTTTGGAAGTTTGCCAGCTGCTAGGAAGCTCTGAAAGAGGATCTGCAGTGGTCTTGCTAGGACTCTCTTACATACTTTTAGGAGGATTGCCGGGAATCCATCGGGGCCAATAGCTGATTCTGTTTTCATTTCATCTATGGCCTTTATTACATCGTCTTCCTTTATATCGATGTAATTTATCGTCGCCGCCTCTGATTTTATATCTGCAGTGGTAAAGAAGTCAGTTGGATTGGTGATTTGGAAATGCCCGAGGGGTGGAATGAAAACACTCTTGAATTGCTCATTCAGTATTTCACTTACCCTCATTGGTTTTCCTGTGAGTGTACCATCCTCTTCAAGGAGTGGCCCTATCCTACAGTGCACCGTAGCTGTTTCTTTGGCATACCTGTAGAAAGCTCTGGGGTTAGATTTTATGTTGTCTATAGTCCAGGCTTCTTTGTCTGCTCTTTCCTTTTCATGGGAGAGTTGCAGACATTTTTCAATTTCCAACAGTTTTATTTTCAGGCGGGACTTTTCACTGCTTTCAATCTGTTTGTTTAGGCGATTTGAAATTTTTGTACGCCGTCTCATTAAGATTTTCCTCTCTCTGGGGATTTTGTTCTTGTGTACAGTGGCCTTTCTCTCTGGGACACATTTGTAGCATATGGCTTGCGTCACAGACATGAATTGTTGAAGTTTCACGTCGATGTCTGGCGAGGAGAGACATTTAGGCCAGTTTTGTTTGAGGATCTCTTTCTCAATTTGTTTCCAGTTTGCCTTATGGTAGTTCAAGCTGGAAAGATTCTGAGGGTTTCTTGTAGGCTGCATGTCCGTGCTTTCTTTTGGCCCGTACATGGTCAGCTCTACCATGTTGTGATCCGAGAGTAGTGTCGGTGTCACTTTCACATTATGGATGAGATCCATATTATTTGTGAAGTAGAGATCCAGTGTGTTACCTGCCCTGGTTGGTTGGAGTATTACTTGCTCCATGTACAGGGTGTTGATGAGGTTCAGGAGGGACCTCGCCTGTCCTCGTTCACATCTTGTCATTCCTGGGAGAGAAAGGCCCTCGGGCCATCTGACATTGGGTAGATTGAAGTCTCCCATAAGAAGTACACTTATGTGTTGTTCTAATGTGATTAGAACTTCTATTTTTATAAGGCAGTCTTCAAACTTGCCCACATGGCTTGGGGCATCTGGAGGGCGATATGTAGCAACACAACTACATCAAGTTGCCTTATATGTACAATTAGTGTGTCACACACCGAGTTTGAGTATGACAAGAGGACCTGGGGTGTGAGGTCCTCACGGATGTACATAGCAACTCCTCCATGACTCCTTTCTTTTCTGTCGGTCCGTAGTACAACATACTGTGGTATGTGTAACTCCGCATCTGCTATGTCCGGTTTCAGGTGCGTTTCTGCAAGTGCTATGCATAAACTTGATTGCATGCAACAAAGTCTCTCAAGAACGGGATCTTTGTCCTGTTACTGAGTGTTTGCAGCCCTCTGATGTTCAGTAGGAGCATCGAGGTGAGGTGTATGTTGTTGCCGGCGGTGTCCATCCTGGGTCTGTTTGCTGTGGTGGTCTTGTATATAGTGGGTAGTCCCACCTGCGGGCTTGGGTTTGATGAAGCCAGGTCAGCTGCTGTACAATCTTTTGTGCCATGCACAAAAAAGATTGCTGCTCAGCAGCTGCCCTTTTTAACAACATCATGTTTGCGGTTTGTGGCACGCACAACATCTGCGTACCTCCGCTTTGAGGCAGGTGGTGCGTGGACCTTCCCTTTTCCTTGTGTTGATGGCTTGTCCATCTGCCTCGTGTCTCTGCGGCAGGGTCCCCGATGTGCAAAGCGGCAGCCTGCACCTTCCTTTCCATGCCAGCAGGTACCTCTCAGGTAGAACCTACACACCCGTCGGCGCTGTTTGTTTCCATCCTTTGCAGTTCCACTTCCATTCCTGGTTGTTTCACCCTTTGGTCCTGCTTGAGCTCTTCCTTTAGCTCTTTCAGTCCTTCTTTTAGTTCTTCTTCCTCCCTCTACCTCTTCCCCGGGTTCTCCGTCTACATATATATATATATGTAGATGTATGTATGAATGTATCTATTCTTAGAAATATGTTACATATACACACACGTTTATATATATGTACACACATACGTTCATACATATCTATATGTATATATATATATATATATATATATATATATATATATATATATATATATATATATATATATATATATATATAAACTTATACATACATATGCGTGCATATTTCTATTGCATATATAAACATATATATTTATGTGTATATATGCACATACATGTGTGAGTGTACGGCGTCTCAGCTGTGTTAAATGCAGAAAAATGAATATAGTCGCAGGAGTGGCTGTGTGGTAAGTAGCTTGCTAACCAGCCACATGGTTCCGGGTTCAGTCCCACTGCGTGGCATCTTGGGCAAGTGTCTTCTGCTATAGCCCCGGGCCGACCAATGTCTTGTGAGTGGATTTGGTAGACGGAAACTGAAAGAAGCCTGTCGTATATATGTATATATATATATATATGTGTGTGTGTGTGTGTGTGTTTGTGTGTCTGTGTTTGTCCCCCTAACATTGCTCGACGACCGATGCTGGTGTGTTTACGTCCCCGTCACTTAGCGGTTCGGCAAAAGATACCGATAGAATAAGTACTAAGCTTACAAAGAATAAGTCCCGGGGTCGAGTTGCTCGACTAAAGGCGGTGCTCCAGCTTGGCCGTAGTCAAATGACTGAAACAAGTAAAAGAGTAAAAGAGTAATATATACATACATATAGATATGTATTTACGTATGTGTGTGTGTATATATATATATATATATATATATATATATATATATATATATATATATATATACATATAGATATGTATGTACGTATGTGTGTACATATATATAAACGTGTGTGTATATGTAACATATTTCTAAGAATACATACATTCATACATACATCTACATACGCCGTGTGTATGAATGTGTTTCTAAATGTGCATTTATACATGTGTGTGTATTATAAATATATATGTGTGTGTGTGTATGTGTATGTGTATGCACATATGTATGTATGCATGTATATATGTTTGTATGTATGTATAAATGTATATATATATATTTGTGTGTTTGTATGTGCGCGTATATGTGTGTGTATGTATGTATATATATATACATGTGCGTGCATATATATCTGTATAAATGCATATACATGTGCATATATATATGCTTAGACACAAATACATACACGTACAATATATCCGCATATATATATATATATATATATATATATATATATATATATATATATATGGATAGATTGATAGATAGTTAGATAGATAGATAGATACATGCATACATACACACATTCATACATATATACAGACTCACACACACACATATATCTATATATATATGTGTGTGTGTGTGTGTGTATAGATAGATATATATATATGCTAACACGTGTATATATACACGTAAATAAGTATAAAAATATATGTATGTATAAATGCCAGAAAATAATGGATCGTGCCAAGATTTTGCTGCTACTTCTAGCATGTAGAAATTACCTGTTAAAGCGTAATTTTCTATTTTGAAATATCTATATATCTATATATTTACTACCCACAAGGGGCTAAACATAGAGGGGACAAACAAGGACAGACAAAGGGATTAAGTCGATTACATCGACCCTAGTGCGAAACTGGTACATATATATATTCTTTTATTCTTTTCTTTTACTTGTTTCAGTCATTTGACTGCGGCCATGCTGGAGCACCGCCATTAGTCGAGCAACTCGACCCCGGGACTTATTCTTTTGCAATCCCAGTACTTATTCTATCGGTCTCTCTTGCCGATCGGGGACATAAGCACACCAGCATCGGTTGTCAAGCAATGCTAGGGGACAAACACAGACACACAAATACACACTCAGTGGGACTGAACCCGCAACCATGTGGTTGGTAGACAAGCTACTTACCACACAGCCACTCCTGCGCCTATATAATGTGTATATATATATTATATTATATATATATATATATATATATATATATATATATATATATATATATATATTATATATATATATATATATTTATTATATATTATATATTTATATATTTTATGTATTTATATATATATATATATATATATCTATATATCTATATATTTATATATCTATATATCTATATATCTATACATATGTGTGTGTGTGTATATATATATATATATATGTAGATGTATATATATACATATATAAAAAGATAAAGGTCTTTATTTTTCATGGACTTCAAAATTTGCCAGAAAATAATGGATCGTAGCAATCTTTGCTGCTATTTCTAGCATGTTAAAATTGCATGTTAAAGGGTAATTTTCTATTTTGAAATATATATACATATGTATGTATGTATGTATGTATGTATGTATGTATGTATGTATGTATGTATGTATGTGTGTGTGTGTTTGTGTGTGTGTGTGCGTGTGCGTGTGCGCGTGCGTGTGTGTGTCTGTGTGTGTGTTTGTCTGCGTGTATCTTTAAAATCTTCCGATTTTTGGTGACATATGAAATAGACATTTGGTTTTGTAACCGAAAAATGAAGCGAAAGAGGTTTAGCTACTGTAGCGTTCGATTGTATCTTTTGCAGACAAACTGAACGACTCCATTTAATTTCATCAGAAAGTTACTTAAGATCTTCTTCTCTCTGTCTGTTTGTCTCTCTCTCTCTCTCTCTCTCTGTCTTTTACACTCTCTCTCTGTCTGTATTTAACTCACTATATAACATATGAGTTTCTCTCTCTGTCAATATAAAACTATTTTTCTCTATTATTACCCGTTGCTAAGCAACTCAGGGAAAAGGTGTGTGCGTGTGTGACTGTATTTTCAACAGTGTGTGTGTGTGTTGTGTGTGTGTGTGTGTGCGTGTGTGCGTGTGGTGTGTGTGTGTGTGTGTGTGTGTGTGTGTTTGTCTGCGTGTATTTTTAAAATCTTCCGATTATCGCTGACTTGAAATATACATTTCATTTCGTTTGCCATTGTAAAGTTAGATTGTATCTGAGACAGAATTGGAAATGCAAAGTTTCTGTTGACAGGATACCTGAATTTTCTGTATCTTTTGCTGACCCACCCCACTCACGCCATTTAATTTCATCAGTACTTAAGGCCTTCTTCTCTCTCTCTGTCTACCCCTCTCTCTCTGTCTACCTCTCTCTGTCTGTCTGTCTGTCTGTCTGTATTTAACTCACTATACAACATATAAGTTTCTCTCTCTCTCTCAATATAAAACTATTCTTCTCTATTATTACCCGTTGCTAAGCAACTCAGGGAAAAGGTGTGTGCGTGTGTGACTGTATTTTCAATTGTGTGTGTGTATGTGTGCGTTTGTTCCTTTCGACACCAGTGCGTGCGTAACGACACACACACAAACGCCCACAAGCATACACACACAAAATTGAAAATGCACAGTTACACACTGAAACACTCACACACAGAAACGAAAATACACACGCACACATAAATAAAAACAGTCACACATACACACTGAAATGAAAATACTCACACACACTCACACTCACACATGCACACATGCATACGGACAAACACCACAGACACACACACAAAAAAGGAAAATACACAGTTACACACTCACACACACACGCTCACACGCATACACTAGCGCACACACACACACACACACACACAACACACGTACAAGTAATGAACTGGAAACACGCGCGCACGCAGACACAGAAATGAAAACACACATGTGTGTGTGTATGTATGAATAGATTTGGTTGATGGAAACTGAAAGAAGCCCATCGTATATAAATGTATACATATATGTGTGTGTGAGTGTGTGTGTCTGTTTCCCCTCACCCTCCAACATCGCTTGATTTCTCCGCTCCCTCTTTCCTAGGGATGACATGACTATTCTGCAAGTGGTGTCGCGAATAAGCTGCCATCTCTCCTCGATGGACGTGGCTGCGTGATCTTTAAGGGCCTCCTCCATGCGGTTGGTGAATTCCGAGCGGAGGTCGGGGTTGGTTGTCCTGGCGGTGTTGATGCGTGGGCGGCTTTTCCCTACGGGACGGCGGATTTTCTTTGGGGCCAATCGGACCCTACTGCACACCAGAGAGTGGTCTGTATCACAGTCAGCACCATGGTAGCTGCGTGTGAGAAGCACACTGCCGAGGTGGCTCGCGCGGGTGATGACCATGTGTCCAGTTGGTGCCAGTGTCCGGACCTTGGGGCCTCCATGAGACCCGGTGTTGTGGCTTAGTCGTGAAGAATGTGTTGGTAACGCAGAGTTTCCGGTAAGAGCAAAGCTCCAACAGTCTCTGGCCATTCTCATTCATCTTCCCCACGCCAAAGCGTCCAAGGCAGTCTGGCCATGCCCCATGATCGAATCATCCCACCCTTGCGTTGAAGTCGCCCAGAAGGAAGATGGGCTCCGACCCTGGTATCTGGCTGATGGTGGCGCCGAGCTCCTCATAGACCCGGTCTTTTATTTTCTGAGGAGAGTGGAATGTTGGGGCATAAGCACTAATTATGTTTACCTTCCCGTTGATGTTGCAAGGCCAAGAGTGAGGATGCGCTCTGAGCCATTTGAAGGAGGGATCGCCATGGGGAGCAAGCTGTTCCTCACGGC
>NW_021832391.1:55000-65197 GCF_006345805.1 Octopus sinensis | reverse complement strand
AATAGGCATACAAAGAATAATTGCTGGGGTTGATTTGCTTCACTAGGCGGTGCCCACCATGGACACAGTGAAATAACTGAAAGAGTCTAAGAGCGACAAAGCGTATATTACGATAACTACATACTTAAGGGAGGGATAACTACAAAGTATCTTCTACAGTTACTTCCCTTGAATATTATAATTGACAATAAAAATATATGCGGGGAAATTAACTCTCGAAGGGAGATCACTAGATTACTTTCCAGAGTTACTTTCCTTACATATATTTATATTTTTTAATAAATTATAATGAGCAAGAGGAAGTAACTTTCGTATATTATTCAGACATGACATAGATTTTACGATTTTTTGGAGTTAAACTGCTCTCTCTAGTGAGTCGGATGTCCCATTATGGCCATCCCATATATGTTTAAACATCTATACGTATATACATATATCTGTTATTATACCTATGTCTCTCTCTCTCTCTCTATATATATATATATATATATATATATATATATATATATATATATATATTATATATATACACACACCTATCTATATACCACGGGCTACTTTCTGTTTCGGTGTACCAAATCTACTCAGAAACGTTGGTCTGTCCGAGGCTATATTGGAAGAAACTTGCCCATGGGGCCACGTAGTTGGACAGAACCAGAAACACCGTGTTTGGAAAGCAAGCTACGTAGCCACTCTTACTGCTACATATATATATATATATATATATATATATATATATATATACATACGACAGTCTTGTTTTAGTTTCCGCCTCCCAAATCCACTCACAAGGCTTTGGTCGGCCCGAGACTATAGCAGAAGACATTTGCCCAACATGCCACCCAGTGGGACTGAACTCGAAAACATTTGTTAGGTAAGCAAGCTAATTCCCATTCAGACACTACTGTTTGTTAACCGGACAAGTTCAAGGCGAGACCTAATTGTTTGTATGCAAATGAGTTCATTAATGTGGTCCGGAACTTTCACGGCTGGTTCTTATGAGACGATGCAACCAGCTTGGGTATAGGTGGACTGTGCTCATACACGCACAAACACTCACACGTCCGCACCCACGAATATAGATACATGCAAAGACGCAATCTCGTACCTATTTATGTTTCAAATATGTTGACCTTAAAACTGCGACATTCTGGAAACACACGTCCGCACCCAGGCACATAGATACATGCATATACGCAAACTCGTAGGTATTTATGTTTTAAACATGTTGACCTTTAAACCGCGACATTCTGTGTCTGTTGTGTGCGGCATTTCTGTGAGAATGATTGCTCACGAACCGCAAGTGCTGAGTTCAAACCAACAGCGTTGCACTTTCGGCAAGTGTATTCGACTATAGCCTAGGGCCGACCAATGTATTCTGAGTGGAGTTGGTAGAGGGAAACTGAAAGAAGCCGTCGTATATATGAATATCGACGTAGGAATGGCTGTTGTAAGTAGTTTGCTTACGAACCACATGGTTTCGGGTTCATTCCCACTGCCTGTCATCTTCTGCAATTTTCTACTATTGTAGCCCAGGGCCTAGCTAATCCTTGTGATGGGATTTAGTGGAAGGAAACTGATAGAATCTCGTCGTATATATGTTTAAATGTGTGTGTGTGTGTGTGTGTGTGTGTGTATGTTCGCACTCGAAGGGCACACGAGAATGCACGCACGTACTATCACACATACAGATGCAAGTTTTCTTAATAAAACGGAATGAACTCCCATTCCATCCCTTACAGTTTCTTTTTTGTTTTAGATACTACATATACGTGTGTTGGTATATTCACGTATATCTGGATGTATATGTATAATCTATATATTATATATATATATATATATATATATATATATATATACGACGCTATATACGACATATAAATACACAAACACATACATGTGTGTGTGTGTATATATATAAAGGTGCAATAAATTGACTTATTTTGATTTAGTATTTAGTGATCTCAAATGTGGGTATCTTACAAATGGTCAAAGTGTTTGTTGTAGTTGTAAGTGTCGCACACACATAAACAAATAGAAACACTCAGTCGCCCACACACTCGCGCACACAGAAATAAACACACTCTCACACACAAACACTGAAATGAAAATACCCACACTCACATAAATAAAAACAGTCCCACACACACAAGGAGCCGCAATAGGTCTATCAATAAAGTTTCTAGTATTTTTCCTAGCCCATAATTTATGATAATTGAAATTCTTACAATAAATAAATACCTACTAAATAAGTATATCGAACATTACGTCCCCGTAACTTATCGGTTCTGCAAAAGAGACCTATACATTAAGTAATAGGCATACAAAGAATAATTGCTGGGGTTGATTTGCTTCACTAAAGGCGGTGCTCCACCATGGTCGCAGTGAAATAACAGAAAGAGTCTCAGAGCGACAAAGCGTATATTACGATAACTACATACTTAAGGGAGGTAATTACGTGGCCCTGAATTACATGCACCTGAATTTCCTGCCCCTTAATTACATGGCCCTGAATTACATGACCCTGTATTGCCTGCCCTATAATTACCTGCACCTGAGTTACATGTCCCTGAATTACATGCACTTGAATTACCTGCCCCTCAATTACCTTCCCCTGAATTACATGTCCCTGAATGACATTCCTCTAAATTACCAACCGCTGCATTACCTGCCCCTGGATTACCTTGCCCATGAATTACATGCCCCTGAATTTCCTGCCCCTGAATTAACTGCCCCTCAATTACCTGCTCCTTAATTACATGGCCCCGAATTACATGGCCCTGATTTACATGCCCCTGTATTACCTGCCCTTGAATTACCTGCCCCTGAGTTACATGTCCCTGAATTACATGCACCTGAATTACCTGCCCCTCAATTACCTTCCCCTGAATTACATGTCCCTGAATTATCTGCCAATGAATGACATTCCTCTAAATTACCTGACCCTGAATTACATACACCTGAATTACCTGCCCCTGAATTACATGCCCCTGAATTATATGCCCCTGAATTACCTGCCCCTGAATTACATACCCCTGAATTACTGGCCCTAAATTACATGCATCTGAATTACCTGTCCCTGAATTACAAACACCTGAATTAGATGCCCCTGAATTACCTGCCCCTCAATTACATGCCTCTTAATTACATGCACATGAATGACCTGACCCTGAATGATATGCCCCTCAATTAACCATCCCTAAATTACCTGCCCCGGAATTACCTGCCCGTGAATGACATGCCCCTGGATTAACTGCCCCTGAATTACATGCCCCTGAATAACATACACCTGAATTACCTGCCCCTAAATTACATACCCCTGAAGTACCTGCCCCTGAATTACATGCCTCTTAATTACATGCACCTGAATGACCTGACCCTGAATTATCTATCCCTAAATTACCTGCCCATGAATTACCTGCCCGTGAATGACATGCCCCTGAATTACCTGAACCTGAATTACCTGCCCCTGAATTACATGCCCCTCAATTACCTGCCTCTGAATTACCTTGCTCTGAATTACATGCCCCTGAATGACATGCCTCTGAATTATCTATCCCTAAATTACCAGCCCCTGAATTACCTGCACCTAGATTACCTGCCCCTGAATTACATGCCCCTGAATAACCTTTCCTCTGTATTACAAGCCCCTGAATTACATGCCACTGGATTACCTAACCCTAAATGACAATCCTCTAAATTACCTTCCCTGAATTACCCCTGAATTACATTCCTCTGAATTACCCACCCATGAATTACACACACCTGAATTACATACACCTGAATTACATGCCCATCAATTACCTGCACCTCAATTACATGCCCCTGAATTACATGCACCTGAATTACATGCCCCTGAATTAACTGCACCTGAATTACCTGCCCCTGAATTACATGCCCCTCAATTACCTGCCTCTGAATTACCTTGCTCTGAATTACAAACACCTGAATTACATGGCCTGAATTACCTGCCACTCAATTACATGCCTCTTAATTACATGCAACTGAATGACCTGCCCCTGAATGACATGCCTCTGAATTATCTATCCCTAAATTACCTGCCCGTGAATGACATGCCCCTGAAATACCTGCATCTAGATTACCTGCCCCTGAATTACCTTTCATCTGAATTACATGCCCCTGAATTACATACCCCTGAATTACATGCCCCTGGATTACCTACCCCTGAATTACCTGCCCCTGAATTACCTGCCCCTGAATTACCTGCCCCTGAATGACATTCCTATAAATTACCTGTCCCTGAATAACCTGCACCTGAATTACCTCACCTGAATTACATACCCGTGAATTACCTGCCCGTGAATTACCTGCCCCTAAATTACATGCCCCTGAATTGCCTGCCCCTCAATTACCTGCCCATGAATTACATACACCTGAATTACATGCCCGTGAATTACCTGCCCCTAAATTACATGCATCTGAATTGCCTGCCCGTGAATTACAAACACCTGAATTACCTGCCCCTCAATTACATGCCTCTTAATTACATGCACCTGAATGACCTGCCCCTCAATGACATGCCTCTGAATTATCTATCCCTAAATTACCTGCCCGTGAATGACATGCCCCTGAAATACCTGCACCTAAATTACATGCCCCTGAATTACCTTTCATCTGAATTACATGCCCCTGAATTACATACCCCTGAATTACCTGCCCCTGAATTACATGCCCATGAATGACATTCCTATAAATTAACTGTCCCTGAATTACCTTCCTTTGAATTACATTCCTCTGAATACCTGCCCCTGAATTACCTGCAAATGAATGACATTACTCTAAATCACCTGCACCTGGATTACTTTCCCCTCAATTACCCGGCCCTGAATTACATGCCCGAATTACATGCCCCTGAATTACATGCCCCTGAATTACCTTCCCTGAATGACATACCCCTCAATTACCTGCCCATGAATTACATGCACCTGAATTACATGTACCTGAATTACATGCCCCTGAATTACATACACCTGAAGTACCTGCCCCTGAATTACATGCCCCTGAGTCCCTGATTAACATGCACCTGAATTACCTGCCCATGAATTACATATACCTGAATTACATGCCCGTGAATTACCTGCCCCAAAATTACATGCCCCTCAATTACCTGCCCATGAACTACGTGCCCCTGAACTACCTGCCCCTTAATTACATGCCGCTGGTTTACCTGCCCCTGAATTACCTGCCCCTGAAGTACCTGCCCCTGAATTACCTGCCCCTAAATAACATTGTAAATACCTGAATTACATGGCCCTGAACTACCTGCCCCTCAATTACATGCCTCTTAATTACATGCCCCTGAACTACCTGCCCCTTAATTACTTGCCGCTGGTTTACCTGCCCCTGAATTACCTGCACCTAGATTACCTGCCCCTAAATTACATGCCCCTGAATAACCTTTTCTCTGAATTAGAAGCCCCTGAATTACCTGCCCCTGAATTACATGCCCCTGAATTACCTGCCCCTGAATTACATTCCTCTAAATTACCTGTCCCTGTATTACCCCTGAATTACCTGCCCCTGGATTACCTTCCCCTGAATTACATGCCTCTGGATTACCTAACTCTGAATTACCTGCCCCTGAATGACAATCCTCTAAATTACCCCTGAATTACATGCCCCTGAATTACCTACCACTGAATTACATACACCTGAATTACATGCCCATCAATTACCTGCACCTCAATTACCATGCACCTGAATTACATGCCCCTTAATTACTTAACCCTGGATTACCTGCCCCTGAATAACCTGACCCTGAATTACATGGCCCTGAATTACCTGCCCCTCAATTACATGCCTCTTAATTACATGCACCTGAATGACATGCCTCTGAATTATCTATCCCTAAATTACATACCCCTGAATTACCTGCACCTAGATTACCTGCCCCTGAATTACATGTCCCTGAATAACCTTTCCTCTGAATTACAAGCCCCTGAATTACATGCCCCTGAATTACCTGCCCATGAATGACATTCCTCTAAATTACCTGTCCCTGAATTACCCCTGAATTACCTGCCCCTGGATTACCTTCCCCTGAATTACATGCCCCTGGATTACCTAACCCTGAATTACCTGCCCCTGAATGACAATCCTCTAAATTACCTTTCCTGAATTACATGCCCCTGAATTACATACACCTGAATTACATGCCCCTCAATTACCTGCACCTCAATTACATGCCCCTCAATTACCTGCACCTCAATTACATGCCCCTTAATTACATGCCCCTCAATTACCTGCCTCTGAATTACCTTGCTCTTAATTACATACCCCTTAATTACTTAACCCTGGATTACCTGCCCCTGAATAATCTACACCTGAATAACCTGACCCTGAATTACAAACACCTGAATTACATGGCCCTGAATTACCTGCCCCTCAATTACATGCCTCTTAATTACATGCACATGAATGACCTGCCCCTGAATGACATGCCTCTGAATTAAATATCCCTGAATTACCTGCCCGTGGATGACATGCCCCTGAAATACCTGCATCTAGATTACCTGCCCCTGAATTACCTTTCATCTGAATTACATACCTCTGAATTACCTGCCCCTGAATTACATGCCCATGAATGACATTCCTATAAATTACCTGTCCCTGAATTACCCCTGAATTACATGCCCCTGAATTACATTCCTCTGAATTACCTGCCCCTGGATTACCTGCCAATGAATGACATTCCTCTAAATCACCTGCACCTGGATTACCTTCCCCTCAATTACCCGCCCATGAATTACATGCCCCTGAATTACTTTCCCTGAATTACCTTCCCTGAATGACATGCCCCTGAATTACATGCCCCTGAATTACCTGCCCATGAATTACATGCCCCTGAATTACATGCCCCTGAATTATCTGCCCCTGAGTCCCTGAATAACCTGCACCTGAATTACCTGCCCCTGAATTACATGCCCGTGAATTACCTGCCCCTAAATTACATGCCAATGAATTACCTGCCCACGAATTACATACACCTGAATTACATGCCCGTGAATTACCTGCCCCTAAATTACATGCCCCTGAATGACATGCCCCTCAATTACCTGCCCTTTAATTACATGCCCCTGGATTACCTGCCCCTGAATTACCTGCCCCTCAATAACATACACCTGAATTACATACCCCTGAAGTACCTGCCCCTAAATTACATGCATCTGAATTACCTGCCCCTGAATTGCAAACACCTGAATTACATGGCCCTCAATTACATGCCTCTTAATTACATGCACCTGAATGACCTGCCCCTGAATGACATGCCTCTGAATTATCTATCCCTAAATTACCAGCCCCTGAATTACCTGCCCGTGAATGACATGTCCCTGAATTACCTGCACCTAGATTACCTGCCCCTGAATTACCTTTCATCTGAATTGATTGCCCCTGAATTACATACCCTGGATTACCTAACCCTGAATTACAAGCCCCTGAATTACCTGCCCATGAATGACATTCCTATAAATTACCTGTCCCTGAATTACCCCTGAATTACCTGCCCTGGATACCTTCCCCTAAATTACATGCCCCTGAATTACCTACCCCTGAATTACATACCCTGAATTACATGCCCCTGAATTACATGCCCCTGAATTACCTGCCCCTGAATTACATGCCCCTCAATTACCTGCCTCTGAATTACATGCCCCTGAATTACATGCCCCTTAATTACTTAACCCTGGATTACCTACACCTGAATAACCTGACCCTGAATTACGTGTCCCTGAATTACCTGCCCCTGAATTACATTCCTCCGAGTTACCTGCCCCTTAATTACATGCCCCTGAATTACCTGCCCCTGAGTTACATGTCCCTGAAATACATGCACCTGGATTACCTGCCCCTGAATTAATTCCTCTGAATTACCTGCGCCTGGATTACCTGCCTTGAATTACCTTCCCCTGAATTACATGCCCCTGAATTACCTGCCCCTGAATTACCTGCCCCTGAATTACCTGTCCCTGAATTACATGTCCCTGAATGTATGAATATATATGTATGGACGCATGATGTATGGACGCGTGATGTGTGGACGAGGCTTGTGTGTATGGACGCATGATGTGTGAACGAGGCTTGGTTGTTTGGACGCATGATGTGTGAACGAGGCTTGGTTGTTTGGACGCATGATGTGTGAACGAGGCGTGTATTAGTGGACGCATGATGTGTGAACGTGGCTTGTTTGTATGGACGCATGATGTGTGAAAGAGGCTTGTTTGTATGGACGCATGATGTATGAACGAGGCATGTGCGTATGGACGCATGATGGGTGAAGAGGCTTGTTTGTTTGGACGCATGATGTATGAACGAGGCATGTGCGTATGGACGCATGATGTGTGAACGAGGCATGTTTGTATGGACGCATGATGGGTGAACGAGGCTTGTTTGTATGGACGCATGATGGGTGAACGAGGCTGTTTGTATGGACGCATGACGGGTGAACGAGGCTTGTTTGTATGGACGCATGACGGGTGAACGAGGCTTGTTTGTATGGACGCATGATGTGTGAACGAGGCTCGTTTGAATGAACGCATGATGTGTGAACGAGGCTCGTTTGAATGAAAGCATGATGTGTGAACGAGGCTCGTTTGAATGGACGCATGTTGTGTGAACGAGGCTTGTTTGTGTGGACGCATGATGTGTGAACGGGACGTGTATGTATGGACGCATGATGTGTGAACGAGGCTTGTTTGTGTGGACGCATGTTGTGTGAACGAGGCTTGTTTTTATGGACGCATGATGTGTGAACGAGGCGTGTTTGTATGGACGCATGATGTGTGAACGAGGCGTGTTTGTATGGACGCATGATGTGTGAACGAGGCGTGTTTGTATGGACGCATGATGTGTGAACGAGGCTAACCCCAACCCAAACCCTAGCCCTAACCCCGACCCCGACCCTGACTCTAACCCTAACCCTATCCACAACCCGAACCCCATCCCTAACCAACCCTAACCCTAACACTAAACCCCTAACCCTAACCCAACCCTAATCGTAATGTAATTACATGTAAGGGAAGTAACTCTGGAAAATTTTGTACCTATTTCCCTTGAATATTCTAATTTAATAATAGTAATTTAATTAGATGTAAGGGAGATTTTGGAGTTATCTTCCTTCGAAGAGTTACTTACCTCGCATATTATAATTTAATAATTAATAATATGCAAGGGGAGTAACTCTACAAAGGGAGATCTTCAAAAGTTACCTCCCTTACATTTTACTACATTACGACTATTATCAAAATGTATTATGGAAGCTAATTAACTCTACAATATAATATTCAGACGTAACGCATACACTTTTACTCTTGTCCTTGTTTAGTCATTTCACTGTGCCAATGCTGGAGCACAGGCTTTTCTAGAGCAAATCGACACTAGGACTTTTATCTACGTCAGTCTAGTATTAATTCTATTGGTCTTCTTTTCCCGAACGGATAAGTTAATGGAGTGTAAAAAAACACCGACATTGGTTTCAAGCGGTTTTGGGGACACCGAAACATACACACATATACATATATATAAATATCTATACGTATATACATGTTTCTCTCTATATATATATTACAGAAACAATACTGCTGTCTTTAGTGTTCCCACTGATATTGACGTAAGAGAAGCAAACGAAGTTGACTCCCAACACGAAATCGCAGACATAACCTTCACTGCCACCGACATCGTAGCAGCAATAAATGAGGTCAAACATTACTCTGCTGTAGGCCCTGATAGATTTCCCGCTAGTCTCCTGAAGGAATGTGATTTCAATTGCAGTTCTGCAACTCTGAACAGTTCAACTTGCAGTCCCTCTGACCAACCTCTGGAAAAATTCGTTAGATGCAGAATATATACCAAAACAGTTTCTATCCCAGTCAGTCATCCCGGTTTTCAAACAGGGAAACAGATCCCTCGCACTCAACTATCACCCAATCTCACTCACCTCCCACATCATCAAAGTGTTTGAAAGAGTGTTAAGATCAAGGATGGCTGACTTCCTGGAGACCCAGAAACTCCTAAATGCAAATCAACATGGCTTTCGCTGTGGCAGGGACTGTCTAACATAGCTCTTACACCACATTGAAGATGTACTCAAAGCCTTGGGAACAGGTTCGAACTCTGATGTCATATATCTTGACTTCAGTAAAGCGTTCGACAGGGTCGACCATAATATCCTACTCTCAA
>NW_021832391.1:27500-50000 GCF_006345805.1 Octopus sinensis | reverse complement strand
ACACTAGGACTTTTATCTACGTCATATAATACGCTTCATGTTGTAATATCTGTAATAAAGTAATAATGACATAATCAAGTTTCTTTTTTGTTTTATATAGTATATATGCGTATGTGGGTATATACACGTATATCTGTAAGTATATATATATATAAATACTGGAGCGCCGCCTTTAGTCGATCACATCGTCCGCAGCACTTCTTTGTAAGCCTAGTATATATTCTAACTTGTTCTCTTTTGCCGAACCGCTAAAATACAGGGAGTAAAACACACCTGTATCGGTAAAAACATCAACAGCTACAGTCGTTCGAAGGTAATGACCAAACTGTATACTCTTATCCACCAGTTCCAACAGGATTTAACAAAAAAGGAGACAAATTGCTTGACTAGATTTCACTGCAAAGCTAGTAACATCTATGAACTTCCCAAAATCTACAAAAGTTAAGCCATAAACAAAACCTGTAACAAGTTAACTTGAGAGATATCCGAATGAGGCCAATTATGGCCAATACAGGTATGTAGATACGGGAGGCATTGGATGCTTAACACTCGCAAATCTGAAGTCGCTAAAGGTGCAATAAATTGAACTTCTTTTCATTTAGAACTTAGGGATCTGCAAATGTGGGTATCTTTGAGATGCTTAAAGTGTTTGTTGTAGCTGTAATTGTCGCACACACACAAACGAATAAAAACACAGTCGCTCACACACACGTACACACAAAAATAAAAACATTCACACAAACAAAAACACTGAAATGAAAATACCAACACACACATATAAAAAGTCCCACGCACACAAACACTGGAAAAAAATTCTCACAAAAACACTCACATACGCACAAAGACAAACACACAAATGAAAATACACAGCTATTTCTTGGACAAACACAGAAATGAAAACAGTTACATACCTACACATGCACAAACACAGACACACACAAATATACGCACCCACACACAGAAATGAAAACGCAGTTACACACTCACACATAAAACCCTAACCCTAACTAGCACAAACATACAATTTATTCAGAATGTAAAGGGGCATTGGGTGCTTTGAACTCGCAGTTAGAATATCAGCCCCCTCCACGCCAGTATGAGAATTTCTTTTATCCACTTGTGAAATTAATACATTGTCGACACATGGGAAAAATATGAGCAACATCTCAAGTCACTAAAGGTGCAATAAATTGAACTTATTTTGATTTAGTAGTTAGTGATCTCAAATGTGGGTATCTTACAAATGGTCAAAGTGCTTCTTGCATTTGTAAGTGTCGCACACACACAAACAAATAGAAACACTCAGTCGCTCACACACTCGCGCACACAGAAAAAAAAGCCTCTCACACACACACACACACACACACACAAACACTGAAATGAAAATACCCACACTCACATAAATAAAAACAGTCCCACACACACAAGGAGCCCCAATAGGTCTATCAAAAAAGTTTCTAGTATTTTTCCTAGCCCATAATTTATGATAATTGAAATTATTACAATAAATAAATACCCACTAAATCAGTACATCGAACATTACGTCCCTGTAACTTATCGGTTCTGCAAAAGAGACCTATACGTTAAGTAAAGGCATACAAAGAATAATTGCTGGGGTTGATTTGCTTCACTAAAGGCGGTGCTCCACCATGGTCACAGTGAAATAACTGAAAGAGTCAAAGAGCGACAAAGTCTATATTATAATAAGAAATACCTAAGGGAAATAATTACAAAGTATCTTCTACAGTTACTTCCCTTAAATATTAAAATTTAACAATAATAAAATATTACGGATATGTACTCGCATAGCAAGTAATTTGATTTGAGATCGTGTGCTGAAACGAAAACAATTGCAGCGTGGAAGGTGTTTATAAGCCATTTAAGAAACACATAAAAGCCGTTCGATTCACTTCAACATTTAAGTTTAATTTGTCAAAATATTTTCGTCGCTAAAATCCGCGACCTGTTCACTGACAAAGTCCGTGCTGCATCTCTTGTGCTTGTGTTTTCTTTTTCTTTTTGTATGCTGGCATTGTTTACATAGCGCTACTTAGCTTTCCTCTATTTGTCTTGATCAGGGATGGGTTTATATAGGGGCATCCATACAATTATAGCTAAAGTGTGTGATGAGATTTATGTAAAATAGGCTATGGTACACCACTGTGCCACAGCCTGGGCAAGTGCCTTCTATAGATCCAGTCCAACCAATGTCGTGTAAGTGGAATTGTAAATGAAAATTGAATGGAAATGTGCTGGTGTTTTTTTCTTTTTGTATGCTGGCATTGTTTACATAGCGCTACTTAGCTTTCCTCTATTTGTCTTGATCAGGGATGGGTTTATGTAGGGTCATCCATACAATTATAGCTAAAGTGTGTGATGAGATTTATGTAAAATAGGCTATGGTACACCACTGTGCCACAGCCTGGGCAAGTGCCTTCTATAGATCCAGTCCAACCAATGTCGTGTAAGTGGAATTGTAAATGAAAATTGAATGTAAATTTGTGTGTGTGCCTATGCAGAATATTCACATAATAAAATAATATTTAAGGAAATTAACTCTCGGAAGGGAGTTAACTAGATAACATCTTCCAGAGTTACGTTCCTTACATATAATTATACTACTTTTATTTAAATTATAATATACGGGGGAAATAACTCTCGAAAATATTATTCAGACATGACAGTCTTTTACGATTTTTTGGAGTTTAACTGCTCTCTCTAGTGAGTCGGATGTCCCATTATGGCCATCCCTTATATGTTTAAATATCTAAATGTATATACATAAATCTGTCAATATATACTTATGTCTCTCTCTCTCTCTCTCTCTCTTTATATATATACATATTATAGATATATATATATACACCTATCTAAATACGACGGGCTACTTTCTGTTTCCGTGTACCAAATCTACTCAGAAATGTTGGTCTGTCCGAGGCTATATTGGAAGACACTTGCCCATGGGGCCACGTAGTTGGGCTGAACCAGAAACACCGTGTTTGGAAAGCAAGCTACATACCACAGCCACTCTTACTGCTACATATATATATACGACAGTCTTCTTTTAGTTTCCGTCTCCCAAATCCACTCACAAGGCTTTGGTCGGCCCGAGACTATAGCAGAAGACATTTGCCCAACATGCCACCCAGTGGGACTGAACTCGGGAACATTTGTTAGGTAAGCAAGCTAATTCCCATTCAGTCACTACTGTTTGTTAACCGGACAAGTTCAAGGTGAGCCCTAATTGTTTGTATGCAAATGAGTTCATTAATGTGGTCCGGAACTTTCACGGCTGGTTCCCATAAGACAATGCAACCAACTTGGGTATAGGTGGACTGTGCTCACACACGCACAAACACTCACACGTCCGCACCCACGAATATAGATACATGCAAAGACGCAATCTCGTACCTATTTATGTTTCAAATATGTTGACCTTAAAACTGCGACATTCTGGAAACACACGTCCGCAACCATGCACATAGAGACATGCATGTATGCAAACTCGTAGCTATTTATGTTTTAAACATGTTGGCCTTTAAACCGTGACATTCTGTGTCTGTGCGCGCATTTCTGTGAGAATGATTGCTCACGAAACGCAATGCAATGAGTTCAAACCAACAGCTTTGCACCTTCGGCAAGTGTATTCAACTATAGCCTTGGGCCGACCAAAGTATTCTGAGTGGAGTTGGTAGAGGGAAACTGAAAGAAGCCCGTCGTATATATGAATATCGGCGTAGCAATGGCTATGTTGTAAGTAGTTCGCTTGCGAACCACATGGTTTGGTGTTCACTCCCACTGCCTGTCATCTTATGCAATTGTCTACTACTGTACCCCAAGGCCGACCTAATCCTTGTGATTGGATTTAGTGGAAGGAAACTGAAAAAATACCATCGTATATATGTTTAAATGTGTGTGTGTTTGTTCGCACTCGAAGGGCACACGAGATTGCACGCACGTACTATCACACATACAGATGCAAGTTTTCTTAATAAAACGGAAAGAACTCCCGTTCCATCCCTTACAGTTTTTTTGTTTTAGACACTACATATACGTGCGTGGGTATATACACGTATATCTGTATGTGTATGTCTGGGTAAAACAGACTTTCGCGTGTGGGTCACATTAGCCGATGCGACAACCTTGGGTATGTGTGGACTGCGCTCACACACGCACAAATACCCACACTTCCGCACTCATGCACATAGATACATGCAAAGCTATTTTATGTTTTCAATAAGTTGACCTTAAAACCGTGACACTCTGAAGAAATTGTGTGAGTGTGTGGGTCAGCCAATATGTGTGCTTTCATCTCTGTGTCTGTTTGCGCTCGCGCATGTGTGAGAGTGTTTGCTCACCAACCTCAATGTGCTGGGTTCAATCCAACAGCGTGGCACCTTCGGCAAGTGTATTCAACTATACCCCCGGGTCGACCAATGTATTCTGAGTAGGGTTGGTAGAGGGAAACTGAAAGAAGCCCGTCGTATATATGAATATCGGCGCAGGAATGGCTATGTGGTAAGTAGTTTGCCTACGAACCACATGGTTTCAGTTTCATTCCCACTGCCTCGCATCTTGTCCAATTGTCTTCTAAACCTAAATCTAACCCTAATCCATTCCAGCCTATTATTATTCAAACACTATTTACGTATCTTAATGTTAAATTATATTAGTATCAATCAACGGATGTAACTCTTGTCAAGTAAGAGATGTAGAGGGAGTTACTTTCCTTGGTTTGAGATTCATTTTTATATTTAAGTTTAAATGCCAAAGGGATATGAAACTGGGTTAGGGTTAGATGTGTGTATTTCCATTTCTGTGTGTGCGACTACGTACTTTTATATACATGTGTGTGTATATTATATATATATATATATATATATATGTCTAGGACCCCATAACTTAGAGGTTCAGCGAAAGAGACTGTTAGAATATGAACTAGGCCTACAAATAATAAGTCCTGGGGTCGATATGCTCGACTGAAGGTGTTGTTTCAGCATGGCCAGTTAAATGATTGAAACAAGTAAATGAGAGTAAAAGAGCAAATAGCGACAAAAGTCGCTGTTCACTAGGGAGATAGCTGAAAATATCTCCTAAACGTCATATAATACGTTTCATATTGTAATTTCTGTAATAGGTGTAGTCGTTTTACGCCAGCGAAAGGAGACACGACCATGCGCACACCAACAGAGACACATACACATCCAAGTAATCTGCTGGTACCTTTAACAAATAAACATTGACTAGCTGATCATTTATATTTCACTACACCCCACAAATATATAAAGTAATAATGTTATCTAGTACTACTCTTCGGACATAATCCAGTTTCTTTTTTGTTTTAGATTATATATATGCGTGTGTGGGTATATATACGTATATTTGTATGTGTATATATAAATATATATATATATATATATATATATATATATATATATATATACTGGAGCGCCGCCTTTAATCGAGCACATCGTCCGCAGCACATATTCTTTGTAAGCCTAGTATTTATTCTAACTTGTTCTCTTTTGCCGAACCGCTAAAATATAGGGAGTAAAACACACCAGCATCGGTTAAAAGCATCAACAACTACAGTCAATCGAAGATAATGACCAAACTGTCTACTCTTATCCACCAGTTCCAACACGGTTTAACAAAAAAGGACTCAAATTGCTTGACTAGATTTGACTGCAAAGCCAGTAACATCTATGAACTTCCCAAAATCTACAAAAGTTAAGCCATAAACAAAACCTGTAACAAGTTAACTTCTATAGTCATAAATATTCCACACCCGAGAGATCTCCGAATGAGGCCAATAATGGCCGATCCAGGTATGTAGATACGGGAGGCATTGGGTGATTAACACTCGCAAATCTGAAGTCGCTAAAGATGCAATAAATTGAACTTCTTTTCATTTAGAACTTAGGGATCTGCAAATGTGGGTATCTTAGAGATGCTTAAAGTATTTGTTGTAGCTGTAATTGTCGCATACAAACATACGCTCACACACACGTATACACAGAAATAAAAACATTCACACAAACACAAACACTGAAATGAAAACAGTTACATACCTACACATGCACACACACAAATAGAAATGAAAATAGTCACACACAAACATACGCACCCACACACAGAAATGAAAACGCAGTTACACATTCACACATAAAACCCTAACTAGCACAAACATACAATTTATTCAGAATGTAGAGGGGTATTGGGTGCTTTGCACTCGCAGTTAGAATATCAGCTCCCTCCACGCCAGTATTAGAATTTCTGTCATCCACTTGTGAAATTAATACATTGACGACACATGGGAAAAATATAAGCAATATCTGAAGCCACTAAAGGTGCAATAAACTGAACTTATTTTGATTTAGTAGTTAGTGATTTTAAATGTGGGTATCTTAGAAATGTATAATGAAGGCATTATACATACATGCCAAACGCTAAGAGGGACAATCAGTCATTTCGGTGGGATTAGTAATATTTTTGGTAGAAATGACTGATTGTCCCTCTTAGCGTTTGGCATGTATGTATAATGCCTTCTGGCATGTATGTATAATGCCCTCTATATATAAATTAATATGTTCAATAAGAAATAATTATTTTCGAAATTTTTTCTCTTATGAGGTTTTTACGCTATCTACCTGACAATTTCTTGTTAAGTTTTCCTTATTAAGTAGTTGTCCTTAATTGCTAAATTTTTATTCCGAAAAAACTTTTCCTCTCCCGAAATGCAATTCGTAAAAGTTTGCCATTTATCCGGATGTAATATATGTAAACTCACCCATGTGCTTCGTTGATGTTGATCAGTTAGCTGATCGGCTTAAGCGGGGCAGGGTCGTTG
Source organism: Octopus sinensis (assembly GCF_006345805.1). Classification (NCBI taxonomy): domain Eukaryota; kingdom Metazoa; phylum Mollusca; class Cephalopoda; order Octopoda; family Octopodidae; genus Octopus; species Octopus sinensis. The sequence continues at coordinate 43,150 of NW_021832391.1, read as the reverse complement.
TTTATTTATAATACATTCAGGCCTGCTGATGATTACGTAAGTATGAAATCACTGTGATACAGGTCTATATTTTTAAATGTCTTACTTTGAAAAATTGCATTCGGTGGATTAGTAATATTTTTGGTAGAAATGACTGATTGTCCCTCTTAGCGTTTGGCATGTATGTATAATGCCTTCTGGCATGTATGTATAATGCCCTCTATATATAAATTAATATGTTCAATAAGAAATAATTATTTTCGAAACTTTTTCTCTTATGAGGTTTTTACGCTATCTACCTGACAATTTCTTGTTAAGTTTTCCTTATTAAGTAGTTGTCCTTAATTGCTATATATATATATATATATATATATATATATATATATATATACACACCTATCTAAATACCACGGGCTACTTTCTGTTTCCGTGTACCAAATCTACTCAGAAACGTTGGTCTGTCTGAGGCTATATTGGAAGACACTTGCCCATGGGGCCACGTAGGTGGACTGAACCAGAAACACCGTGTTTGGAAAGCAAGCTACATAGCCACTCTTACTGCTACATATATATATATATATACATACGACAGTCTTCTTTTAGTTTCCGTCTCCCAAATCCACTCACAAGGCTTTGGTCGGCCCGAGACTATAGTAGAAGACATTTGCCCAACATGCCACCCAGTGGGACTGAACTCGGAAACATTTGTTAGGTAAGCAAGCTAATTCCCATTCAGACACTACTGTTTGTTAACCGGACAAGTTCAAGGCGAGTCCTAATTGTTTGTATGCAAATGAGTTCATTAATGTGATCCGGAACTTTCACGGCTGGTTCTTATGAGACGATGCAACCAGCTTGGGTATAGGTGGACTGTGCTCACACACGCACAAACACTCGCACGTCCGCACCCACGAATATAGATACATGCAAAGACGCAATCTCGTACCTATTTATGTCTTAAATATGTTGACCTTAAAACTGAGACATTCTGGAAACACACGTCCGCACTTATGCACATAGATACATGCATATAGGCAAACTCGTAGCTATTTATGTTTTAAACATGTTGACCTTTAAACCATGACATTCTGTGTCTGTTTGTGCACGCATTTCTGTGAGAATGATTGATCACGAACCGTAAATTTTGGAGTCAATCCGACGGGATGTAGTGGTCTTTAAACCGTTCCAGACAAACAAACAAACAAACTTTTCGCATTTCAGTTTTATAAATATATATATATATATATATATATGCTGCTAGGCGTAGTAGCGGCTTTGTGATAAGTAGCTTGCTTACGAACCACTGCGCTCTGGGTTCAGTCCCACTGCGTGGAACCTTGGACAAGTGTCTTCAACTATAGCCTCGGGGTGACCAAAGCCTTGTGAATAGATTTCGTAGACGGAAACTAAATGAAGCCCATCGTGTGTGTATACATATATATATATATATACACATATATATATATATATACATATACGTTTGTATGCCTCTTTATCCATCGAACAGCGCTTGACAAACGATGCTGCTGTTTTCACGCACCCGTAACTGAACGGTTCGGCAAAAGAGAATAGGTCCTGGGCTCTATTTGTTTGACTGAAGGCGGTGCTCCAACATGGCCGCAGTCAAATAACTGAAAGTAGCAAAAGTGAGTGAAAGAGTAATTAGCGAAAACAGTGTATATTCTGTTGTGTCTGGGGATAGTCTTTCTCTTTTAGTGCCTTATTATTAAATACACACTCACCAGTAAAAATTCAAGGAGTGATATTAGTAGAGGCCAGAGCCCATGGAGAACTAGCCCGTAGATTTAGAAAAGCTCTGAAAGAGACCAAACTCAACATTAAAATTGTTGAAAAGCCAAGGAACTCCGTCAGGTCACAATTATGAAGGACATGCCCGTTTAAGAATACCATATGCACAATTGATAACTGCATGGCATGTAGAATTAGCCCTGGTATTAACTGTAGAACTCGAAATGTAGTTTACAATATAAGATGCATAGAAGGTGCTTGTAAGGACATGAACATGATGTACATAGAGGAGACGTCTAAGAGCATTGCGGAACGGATAAATGAACATTTAAGACAACTTGACGACAGAAAACAGTCTTCTATACTCTACCAACATGCCAAAGACCACCATGGAGATAACTTGGATCAACCTGACATCCGCATCTTATCCAAGCACCCAGCCCCCATCCCTGCTTTTCAATGCTAAACCCGATATAAAACAGTCATCAACACTATAAATAAACCTGTTCAATCTCTACTCTCCTCATCACCCCAAATCTCAACCCCTAGTTCAAACTTTGATCTCTTACTTGACTATTCTCTCTAAAAACCCTTCACAAATACTCAAGCTGACCCTAATATAGACTAAACTCTGAAAACCAATCCTAACAGCAAACCCACACCAAAATAAGAAAGACCACTTACCTTTGGCCATTTGGGATCTATAATACAAGGCATGATATGCAAACAACAAGGAAAATATCAACCAACATTTGAAAGTCAAGTTTTATCTGTGTCGAATCATGATATACACTTGTTTAATAAATACAGTTGTCCTTACATTTACACAGTACATTGCTTCCACAAGTCATCAAACTAATCATTCTCATGCGAAATCAATTGTTTTTATTTATAAATAGAAACAAATTAATTATTGAAATTAATATAAGAAATACAATTAACGTGTATGTGTGTCATCATCATTTAACATTCGTTTTTCATGTTGTCATGGGTTGGACTATTTCACACTATCTGAGATGAATTACTACACGTACATCTAATGTCTGTTTTCACATGGTTTCTATGTCTGAGAAAAGTTTTGGTAACACTGACACTAGTAAAATTAAAAAGTAAATTTCAAGGATGAGTGGACTGCTAGTAGTGAGAGAGGTGGCTTCATCCTAACCTGTAGTATGATAGAGAGACAGGCAGAGGTGTGTCGCTGTAGAGAAAGTACATGGCTACCCTGCATATATGTATGTATATAGGTAGACATCGATTAGAGCGCTTTCTCATTGCTGATATGTTAACATATGCCTGATGTGTGCTTTAAAAATAAAGTGCTTGCACTGGCACTAATTTCTTCAGATGATGAAAATCACGGAGAGGATCATAGCCCAACTAATTAGGAAAAGACTTAATCTAGATGAGATGCAATTTGGTTTTGTATCAGGAAGAAACACCAGTCATGATATATTTCTGGTAAGAAACCCCAGGAGAAGTACCTAACCAAGTATAAACCTATGTACTTGACTTTTGTTGGTATCATAATCATTCAGGTAATAACAGATAAATATAAAACAGGCAGACCCTAGCAACTCCTCTATGCTGATTACAGGATTACAACTAAACACACATATATTACAATTTATTACATTACATTCAATTCGCCATATATTATTCATTTTATTATCCATCATCTTTCCTTCACATTTCAGGTATACTGAAGACCCTTTACTCGTTGCTTCAGACTGCGTAAAATATTGGTGAAAGCAAACAGTTGTCAGACTTATTTATGACAAAAAGCGAGTCAGTATGACCAACGTACCCTGTCCTGCACCTGATTGTGCCATGAGTTGGCCTGTAAACAATCCATGGGAGAGAGTACTGACAAGCCTCATCGATCATCTGCAACAATGACACAGAATGTATGCACCTGCCACATACAACAAATACAACCCCCTCCTCCAACTACACTACCATTCCCAGCCACTGAGGAAAAACGTTGTCGCCTGAGGAAGTAGCTGCTACAATACTACAGCTCCAGCACATTCAACGTCTGCAACCATCGGCAATTCTCCAAGATGTCTGACCAACCGATCTGCTTAATGCTAAACCAGTCGCCCACCATACGCCCATACCAGTCCTGGTTCATTGGCAAGAGGAAGTAAAAGCAGGTCTCGACCGGAATGTTCCACTTGGAGTTATCAAGCCTATTCCCATTGGTACATCTGTCAATTGGTGACAGACAATGGTGGTATGTCCAAACAGGTCTGGAAAACCATCTTAAAGGAACATCGAATGGCGCACAGGCACTTAACACTGCCCTATCAGCTATGAGCTGACATTGTACCTTCTTCCACAATTGGGGAGAATCACTGCCATTGCATTTCCCCATGACAACTGCCGCGCCAAAGTCGGTATTGAGACAATAAAGGGCCTCGTTACAGACAACACTGACACCAATGGCTTCCTTAACACTGACAATTTCCAGTGCACAATGCTACAATAAAGAAATACACCTGACTGGGACACACACTTGTCCCCAGCCATGTGCATCTTTGGCAGCCCTATACAATACTTTATTCCCATCCATCCCGGCAAGTACAAGCTACATTCCACATGGCATGAAACTATGACTTATTGAAAAGAAGACCTGCGTAAACACAACATGAGTGCTACTGAACGGTTGTCAAAACACACATGCTCACTTCTTTCGAACTATGTCCTAATCCAGAGCCAAGTTGACCCAATCCTACAAATGGGGGGAAAACTGGTGCCATTTAGATGTACGTCATTTCGATCTGTACATGTTGAGAGTGGATGGATCAGGCCAAAATTCCTCTGGAAGTATCTACTGCTTCTTCCTCATGGCCCACTGCTCATGGTGTCTGGACCACATGCGTTCCCTACGCCAACACCAGTGATGAGACTACCTTCTCAACCGACTTTAACAGCACCTCATGCAGCTGCAACACCAATGCCCACTTCCCGATTCCAAAATTACCATGACCAGAAATGCATCTCACCACCTACCCACAGAGCCACGCCAACTTACCCCACCTTTACCACAAGTGGTCATACCCCAACACCCCTTGAAACCCCTGCTTTCCAAAAGTGACCCTTGCCTGATGCAGTTTATCCTCCATCCAGCAATTGTCCTGTTTGTCGCTCTGCCAGACTCGCAAAGACTGACACAAAAGCCTGATGCACAACTGACACGTTGCTCCTTGATCGTCACACCGTCAATATTGATTAAGGGTCTCTTGCACTAATTATTATTTTCGTTAATCATTTAATACATATTATTAGTCTTCTTTGCTTCTCTCAAAGGAATTGGGGAGGGCATAGAGGATGACAACTGAACACTCATATATTATCATTTATTACATTACATTCAATTAGCCATACATTATTTGTTTCATTATCCAAATATTTTCCTTCACGTTTCAGGTATACCGAGGACCTTTTTTTTCATTGCTTCAATCAGTGTACATAAAGTGTTTGTGAAAGCAAAGAGTTTTCACACTTATTTACTAATGAGCTTCTTCTTATAGCTAAATCACTACCAGAACTAGAGAACAAATTGTGCGTACGGAAGCAAGGTCTAGAATTGAAAGGTCACAGAATTAACCTACCCAACCCTAACCCAAAGTCTTAGTAAGTAGGAAAACAGATAAATCGTAAAGCCCTTCAGGTACATGGCCATCCTCAATATGAAGGAAACAGGTAGGTAGATGTACTCTGTATAACACATAATAGGTGTAGCAATATCAGAGGAAGGTAAACTGGGAAAATATATTTTGTATGTGGAAAGTGCACATGTACAGTAAACACTAAAAGTGTACAGAAAATGGGCTTCATCAAATACCAGAGGAGTACGATAAAGATTGTTGAGCAACAAAGTCAGTAGCAGAGGTGGATGAACCAAGAGTGTGGCTGCAAGAATAAAAATAGGCAGAGCAAATTCAGAGAGCTCCTTCCTCTGTTTGGTAACTAAGGGTCTCTCCTTCAGAGTGAAAGCCAGATTTATTATACCTGTGCAGACAACTATGCTACATGGCAGAAGAAGCAGACATAAGAAGGCATTGGACAAGGTGGTAATGCATGATCTTTGACTGTTGGAACTTATAAAGGCAATGACTAATGACAGACACCTTTCATGACATGCCGTGCCTTAGAAGACAATATATTGTAATTAATTTCCCATCAATTAATTTTTTTCACAACCCCTGCCCACAACACTCATGGAGTGCTTGATGTTAAGAAGGGCATCCAGCCATAGAAACAATGACAAATCAAGACTGGAGTCTGCTGCAGACCCTCAGCTTACCAGCCCTGATGAAACTGTCCAACCCAAGCCAATTAAATGATGATGACAATTCTTTTTGTAAAACTTTTGCATTTTATGCTGAACATCTAGTTTAAAGTTAATTTTATACATTGAATTTTCATTTCCAGTAAAATCAATTTTAATATTTCAAATTCAAAAATATTTAACAAAATATAATGAGAAACTGAAGCAAGTACTACTTCTATATTTGTAAAAACAAAAACAAAAAGAAACAAATAGAGGAAAATGAGCAAAATTGTGCTAAAGTGAAACTAAGAAACAGAATATTGTGTAAGGCAAGAGACGACTGTATTTTATGAAAGTACAATATTGCATAAACACAAAAAAAAAAGAAACTATTGCAGAGGGAATTAAACTGAAACAGATATCAACATGACACACACAACCCATGCTAGTATGGATAAAATGATTAGATATTTCTGTCGAGAGAAAATTCAATGACAATCTTATGCAACCAACAATAACCTCAAACTTATCAGATTATTGTAGATGAGCAACAACTCAAGAAAACCTGTCAAATTTCTATGTTCTTACAATGAATTAATTGCAAGTATTTAAGTATGTAGACAACATAATTTCATGTTTTATATGCATCAATACATGTGTAAAAATAAGTCTCATACCTACGTTCATTTTTCCATCCTAGCATGAGTTTGAAAAATATAAGATTTAATAGTTGGGTAACATTGTCGTAGCTAATGATAATTTTCTACTAAAGGTTTTCTTTTTTCTTTCAAAGTGCAGTTCTAACAAATGATACATTTGTACACAAACATGACAAAAGTAAATAGATACCCATTAACACATTGTTTTATGGTTATTTTAACTTGAAGAGGTTTATATTTTTTTATTAATTGACATTTATGTGTTTCAGGTTCTATATGTAACTGTTTAATCATGCCATGTACAAAAGAAGCCTTAAAAATGTCCAATTTACAAAGCGGCCATATGCTGCGCCTATTTCAAGGCTGACTTAGCCTAAAACCACAGGAAACCTTGTGATTCCACTTTCTACAGTAAATAGAGTAATTTTTCAATTCACTAAACGGGAAAGTAGTCCATATCACCTTACCCAGGTAGACTAAGGCCCTCTGACAGAACACTTTGCTTTCTTAAGAGAAGTGTATAAGATAATCCTCATTGCAAGGCCTCCAATATAGCAGAATAAGTTGATGTCAGTCCCAGAATAGCTGTCAGTTATCTCTGCAAAATTGGCTATTATGGCAGAGCAGCAAGAAAGAAGACACTGCTTCGACCAGCCAATATCAAATGGAGAAAAGATTGGACAAGTGAGACGGTAGAGAGGTCACTAGCACTTTGGGACACCGTCAAATTCCCTGATGAATCCAGATTTGCTGTATTTTCTGACACTGGTCGAATGTGGGTCTGGAGAATCAGTCACCAATATTTTCACGTGAATATATTGCAGCCAACAATGAAACGTGATGGTCAATCAGAAATGGTGGATGGTGAGGGATACATAAACTCAGATAAATATGTGTCCATATTATAGAAAAATCTTCTTCCTATATCCTCTAGGGGTAAAATGATTAAAGAACACTATTTATGGAAGATAGGGCTTTCTTGTACAACTAAAAGACCCAGGATTGGTTGGAAGAGAATGGCATTAAAAAGCTTCCATAGCTAAGCCAATCACCAGATATGAACCCTACTGAACACCTCTGAGGCATGATGGATGGGATACTTCCGAAAAAGAAAAAGAAAGCATCCTTAAAGCCAGATCTTTTGATATAACTGCAAGAAACTTGGCAAGAAAATCAAGAGAATATTGGCAAGAGAATATTCATCAGATCAGTAGCATGTCTACAAAATATTAGATATTCACATTATAATAATTAATAAATAATTTAGATAAATTTTAACAATTATAAGGATGTCTATTTAATTCTGTCATGTCTATGTAGTTTTTGAAGCAAAACACAATGGAAACATTCACAGGAAAATTAACATTAAGACCTTTTCAAAAATCTCTCTCAAGCTTTTCATGCACACTAAGATTTTATTGACATTCATTCAAATTCACTCATTCCAACGTGAACCAATTTTTTCCATCAAAAACTTTGTGATGTTTTCACTTTCTTTAATTTGATCTAGATCCTCTAAGTGTCTCTAATGCATTCATGCCTTGATTTCAATTTGTTGCCTAGATTTTTCCTCAGGGCCAACTCACCAAACAGAAATTAATGAGAGACCTAATTGCCTTTCATCTTGATCACATAAATACACTCACATATTTGGTGCTCAAATACAGCATGCTCCACACTAGGAGATTGACAGTTACCCAGTATATGCAAAAATCGAACACATTTGCAGTACTAAACAAGCCATTACTATTGTATTTTCTGGCTTCATGTTTCCCAATTATATCCCAAACTTTTTTATCTCTGCAAATGCTTTCATTGAAATCACCAAATATGAAGATTTTATAAGCAGAAAGAACACTGCACAGAAGCTTTTTTCATGAAAGATAAAATATTAGTCTTTTTTTCTCTTCAGAGGAACACAAGGTTGGAGGGTAGACACTTACTAAGGTAACAAATCTCTTGTTTGACAATGGCAATCTCACTGACATCAAGGTAATCAGTAAATCCAAAGAGTTCATAATCTCAGATGCCAATATTTCACAAACATTCAATGGTCTGTACTCTTTTGCAGTAGCAAGATGACACATAGGCCCAGGCTGCAATACTGTGGGACACCTTCCAAGCCAGACCTTTCACTATCCATTCCACATCCCTTCTTGACATTACTCTAAATTATTTTGATTTTTCAATTAGTATTTTGCACTTTTTGTCAACAGTTACCTATAACATGCATCACATAATTGATATGGTGTATACACACACACACATGCAATAAGCATCATATAGTTCCCATCAACCACTTTCACTAAAAATGCATTTGTTGGTCCCTACCTTTAGTCGAAGACTCTTGCCCAAAATGCCACACAGTAGAACTAGACCCTAAACCATGGTATTGGGAAACAAACATATTTTACATTTACAAACATATATGTCTTATGGAAATTGTTCAATATACACAGAGAAATAGTTGTTCAATTTACAAACAGCTATGGTTAACTAACAGAAAACTTAATTTAACAAAAAAATTATGTACTTACATACAGGTGAAGCTTTGCATGGGGCGACTTGTTTGGTAAAATCTACATGTATAAAGAAAAGTCTACATGTATAAACTGTTGTGGTGAGAGTCATTGGCACCCCTATGGGATTGGAAGAATGGACTAGCAAAACTCTTATAACAAAAACTAGCATATTGATTGAGACAAAGAGAGTCATAAGAGTCATTGGGAGTTCATGGAAGTTGTTGACGTTGTTCAGAGTTTGTATTTATTGGAGTATTGTGTTTAGTGGAGTAATCTGAAGTAGGTTGTGTGAAGACAGTTGTGTCTATCCCCGCTTCGTGAAATTTGTACATCCAACATATAGAAGGATATAAGATAGACAAATGCCTGCATGTAAACCCAAAAGTGTAATCATTCATTTTTTAACCCTGAAAGTAAAAAATAAAAACATCATAATAGTAGTGAAAGGAAAATTTTGGCTTTAATATCAGTTCAATACTCTTTATTTGAAGTGACAAGTAGCAATTCTTTCTGCAAATGGAAACTTTTACATGTCTCAGGAAAGATATAAATGCAAGCAATGTGAGACCAACTTTCATTAAAACTACACAAGAAATTCATCAAAATTCATTCACAGATTTTATTCTATTAAACTTAAGATGGTGGAGAGGCACAATTGTTAGTGTTGGCAAAATACCTTCCAATATTTCTACCAGCTCTTTATATTCTAGTTTCAAATCCTGTTGAGGCTAACTTTGTTTCTCTTCCTTTCATGGTTGATAAAAAAAAGTGCAAGTCAAGTAATAAGATCAATTTAATCAATTAACCACTTCCTCTAAAATTTGAGGTATTCCCCTGTTTTACAAACATAACCAATTAATCAAATGTCTTTGGAAAAATAAATCTGCATGTTAGGAAACAGGATAGCTTTCCTGTCATTCAAATATTCGTGAAATTTACAATATATCATAATTTCAGCAATTCACATAGTCATATTGTAAGAGAGTTCATCATCATTTCACTAAAGATGGATACACTAATATAGAAACTGATATTAATTAAGAAATCTTAACCATAAACAATATTTTTTATGCTATTTCACCAATGAGCAACTAAGAAGGCAGAGTTTAAATCCATGCTCTTTCACCAGTTTATCATATGGCTCTCAATCCATTCAAGCCTTTATTGCAAAACAGCTCAGTTTGCTAATTCTTTACAAAGGGCATATATATATATATATATATATATATATATATATATATATAGAGAGAGAGAGAGAGAGAGAGAGAGAGAGAGAGATGTACTTGCATAGCGAGTGACAAGGTAACAGTCAAGTATACAAATTGAACTGACACATATTACATAAACATACATTCACAAGTACACACACACTGACACGTCTATTTCTCCTAAATACTCACATACGTAAGTACATAAGTACATACATACATGTGTATAGGCATGCACACATGCATGTGCACATACATGTACACATATACATGCATACGCACATACATACATAAACACATACATACATACATACATAAACACATACATACATACACACATACATACATACACACATATATATCATGAACTAACTGTTACTTTCTCAGATGCAGCACGGAATTTTGTCAGTGAAGAAGTCGCAGTCTCAAAGCGACGAAAATATTTTGACAAATTAAATTCAAATGTTAAAGTGAATCTAACAGTTTTTGTGTGTTTCTTAAATGGCTTATAAGCACCTTCCATGCTCAAATCAAGTCACTCGCTATGCAAGTACTTATCCGTAATTCCGAAAGATTGAGCCAGGCTACCAAAACTCTCAGGAAAACCGTTACTTGTTGTTTGAGAAAAATAACAGCTAAGCAACAGCTTCATTTCATTAGACACTACATCTCACTGAAGGTTTACCCAAAAAGGATTTACAAAATGGTCAAAACACTAAACCTAATGAAAGGACAAGCGTCGAGACTAAAACATATCTTAATTATGAACCTGAAGTCCAAACTATATATACACCTTGCCACTAAAGAAAATGAAAAGCGAGAGGCCCTCACTAAAGTGAAGAACTTAATAATCAAGAAACGAAACAATTAAAAGAACTACTCCGTTGTGAATGTAACTCCGTATGAGACAGGTGCGTACAACACTTTGAAGAGAAACTAACATGGATGTTATAACTACCATACAACCACCCAACAACTAAACAGTTTGACATGACTGAATCGATTGATGGAATTTCTATGAATGACAAACCCGTAGATGATGACCAACTAACAAGAAACGTGAGAGTGTACGGAGGAGTACAACTGGACACAGATGAACTCGCTGCCCTAGAACTCACTCCAAAGTTCACCACATATAATAAGGTTAGCAAGATATCAATACTATCAGACATTGAGAAATGCTTTACCAAACTTAGATGGAGAACACACTTTAACTGCAACCAAAATCCTGACATTCATGACATATCTGGCAATAACCATTCCATACGTTGTTTCTATGACAAACGTGACATGTCGTTTGACATGAAAAGGGTCTGCCCTACCAACTTACCATTCAACAAAACAGTACGCAGACGCTACTTTCGAAGCAAGGTTTACCCTTACTAAATCCAAACTCCTGTCAGCTTTCTCTAATTACACCCAAAGGCATAAACACCAACAAACAAAAAATAAGACCCATGATCTTGACACCAAAATTAAGAAAGGCCTTAACAAATTAAAAAATCGTATCAAAAATAAAGAGATTGTATGCTTCCCGACTAACAAATCAGGTAGAATGTCTGTTGATAACTTATCTAATTACATTTCGAACATGCAACCACACATCACAACAATAACAGAAACAACAACACTCGAGTACATTGAAAACTAAAAAGTCCTTAATGCTCACATGGGGATGTGGAGTATCATTCTCCAGTCTGAGAAATGCACAGCGAACAATTTCATAACTACCAACAATGAAATCCCACCCCTATATGGCCTTCGAAAAGATCATAAGAGCCACATGGATCATATACTTGGGCCACCTACTCAACCTGTTTGCGGTGCCAACAATGCAAACAACCACAAAATATCATATTTTCTCTCACAATTCCTACGACCCTTAATAGAGTTATCTGCGGATATATGTGATAGTACTGAAGACCTCCTTAGCAGGATCCGCGAATGCAACAACACGTGTGATCTCAGTAACCGCATCGTAGGCAGCATGGATGTGGTATCACTATATCCTTCCATTGATGTAGACTTTGCTGTCAAAAAATGTATAAAGATAATCAGTGAGAGTAATATGATATTTAAAAATGTGGACGTATATGAACTAGGGCTCTTCCTGGCCCTGACTTGTACCGATGAGTATCTGCCACACAATAATCTATATGCTTGTCCTACCCATAACAAACGAGGTAGACCACCTACCATTACCTCAGCATACAAAAAGACCCACTGTGAACGCTGGCAGGGCTGGATGAGCCAGACTACCCACCTTCAGATGCACAGGACATCAGAACTACTATTGCACATGCTATCGGTGTCAGCCTTAGAACTACATTTAAAACCCATATTTTTAAGTTTAACAACAAAATGTATAAACAGACGAAAGGCGGTACTATTGGAGTAGGGATCGTCGGTGATGTTGCAAACCTCTTCATGGTATGATGGGACAGCCAGTTTAAACAGTGCCTAGCGACCTGTAACATCCACTTAGCTATGTACTCTCAATACGTTGACGACATTAACCTTGTCATGAAATGTAATGATAATACAGACACAGAGATAGAATCTCTACTAAATGAAGAACAGGTGATGACAGCTATACAACACATAGCTGACTCTATCCATAGCAGTATAAAAGTTACTGTAGACTGCCCCTCTAAACACCCCAGTAACAGATTACCTGTCCAAGATACTGAGCTGTGGATAGGAGGAGGAATTACAACCGTGTTTCGTGGTCTGCTACCACAACAGCTCCTTTATAGGATCCAGTTAGCTCAAGACATCATCAGGAGGAACCACGTCTAGTTTCGGCCCCTACTCCTCTACCGTTTTGACGTGGCGGGGCCTCCACCTTTCGGAGGTGTCTTCAGCTCTGGTGTTGGGTGCATGTCTTCTTTCTTCTGTTAAGTGGCCTCTTCGATGTATTGTCAGCGGGTGTCAGCCAGTGACTGACTGACTTGTCAAATTTTTCCCTTTAAATACTGACTAGTGAAGGCGCATAGTTTTAGCCCACGCATTCTCTAAACGACCGTCACCTGTCAGTCAGCGAAGCTGATTCAGTGTCAGCTTGTCTCACCTAATAATGTTATTTCCCGCCAGCATGTTATGACTTTCAAGCCATTTTCGGTCTTCCCGCTTCAGCCATATATAGAAGCTGGCTTTTTCGACTGCCTCCTGTACTCTCCTTATTAGTTTTCACAGTTCCGAGCTAGAAAAAACAAATCTTCTTTTGAAAAGCGTTGTCATTTTCCTTTCAATGAAGCCTCTAGCCCCCACTGCCAGGTGATAATATTCGACATTCCATCCCTGTTCTCTGCATTCTTCGATTAGCTTTTCATACCTCTTCTCCTTTCGTTCCTCTCCGTAGCCGATGTTCTCTTCCCAAGGTACTGTCAGTTCTAGTAAAATTCCTATTCTCCGGTCTCTGTTTCATAGGACTAAATCCGGTCTTTTTATTATTTTTATTAGTGGAAATATCAATTGTCTTTCCAAGTCCGTGGCCACCTCCCAGTATCCCTTCCATCTTTCATCTATCTCATATACTTTACTTGTAGGCCTGGTTTTATATCCTTTTCCCTCCTTGTGGAAGTATACTTTCCTGCGCTTTTCTACTTTTGGGTACTCTCCCTTATTGTACCTCTCGATCTTCTCCTTGAGTGCTGCACTTATGATGCCGAGGACTTGATTATGCCGCCATGTATATCTTTCTAGTGCTATTCTGCAACCTGACAGAACATGTCTAACCGTTGCTTTCTCTCCGCATCTACACTCATGGGTTGTTTTTATGTTCCACCGGACTAAGTTCGCCGGTGAGGATAGAACGTCGAAGGTAGACTTGATCATGAAGGATGTTTTTGCTTGTTCCATAGCCCAAAGTTCCTTCCATGATATTCTGCGGTTGATCACATATTCCTCCCATCTCAGGCACTGTCCCTGTTGACTGCATTGCACCAAATGTACATTTCGCCTTTCTTCTTCCTCCTTTCTCACTTCGTATACCACTGCCTCTTTCATCTCTTTTATACTGCTCTTGCAAAATGGCCTGAAATTTTGCAACCCGGTTCTTGCTTCTTGCGTCGCTCTGACTATATCTGCGTGCCTTAGTTTTCCGATCGCCCTGTTTACTGCCTCTTCCGCCTTCCATTTTCTCCCTGTTCATACCTTTGGAGGGTTTTCCCGGATGCTCTGATCTTTTGAATACCTTAGCATCATAACTGTTCTTGCCTTTCCTGCCTTATATTCTTCGGCGATTGATGTTATTGGTAGTTGCAGCACGGGTTTTCCATATAGTGCAGTTGTATTGTGGTTTTGGCAGACCAAGCCATTTTCTGATAAACACACTGCATCTTTGATCCATCCTTTCTACTCTACTTGAGGCTATTTCGTACATTTGCAATGGCCACATTATTCTTGGGTACAGCCAAAATTGCAGTATCCAACATTTGAATTTTCCCGGCAGCGTTGTTCCGTCAATTGCCTTTAATCCTTGTTCAACTAACTCGTGTGGTTCTTTCCCTTGCTTCTTATCATTTAATAAATCTCTATACCATCTGCCAAGACTCTTTACTGGTTGTTCTTTCACTGTTGGTATGTCTTCACTTCCTATCCTGAATTTCACTTCTTGCCTTTTTTGGCTTTGAATTTCATCCTTGCCCATCCTATCAGTTCGTCCAACCACTCTAGCATTCCCTCTGCTGCTTCTCTACTTTTCGATAATATAGTTACGTCGTCCATAAAAACCCTTAATGGTGTCTTTGTAACAGCTTTCTCACAGTTTGTAGATCTGAGTAGCATTTCCATGACTAGCACGAATAAGATGACTGATATCGTGCATCCGGCTGCAATCCCTATTTCAAGCCGTTGCCACTCCGTTGTGAACTTTCCTGCTGTAAATCTCATCCTCAGGTTGTCGTAGTACGACATGAGCATTCGTTGAACATCTTTTGGAATCCAAAAGAAGTCCATCGCTGTTTTTATTATTGCGTGCGGAACAGATCCATAAGCATTGGCAAGATCTAGCCAAACAATATACAGGTTTGTCTTCATTTGTTTTGCACAGGTGATGGCTTCCCAGATGGAAAATGCGTGTTCTATGCACCCAGAGATTCCTGCTTTTTGAATCGCTTCATTAACATATCTGTTATGCTGTACGAATCTTATGATTCGTCTAGCAATAATTCCAAACATGATTTTCCCGTCAGTATTTAATAGTGAAATCGGTCTAAATTGACCTAGTATTTTTGCCTCTATTTCTTTAGGT
>NW_021832391.1:17500-20000 GCF_006345805.1 Octopus sinensis | reverse complement strand
ACATACATATATATATATATATATATTCACATATACGACGGTTTCATTCGGTTGCCGTGTACCAAATCCACTCACACTTACACACACACGCACATAGGTATATCATCATCATCATCATCATCGTTTAACGTCCGCTTTCCATGCTAGCATGGGTTGGACGGTTCAACTGGGGTCTGGCAAGCCCGAAGGCTACACCAGGCCAGTCAGATCTGGCAGTGTTTCTACAGCTGGATGCCCTTCCTAACGCCAACCACTCCGAGAGTGTAGTGGGTGATTTTATGTGCCACCGACACAGGTGCCAGACGAGGCTGGCAGACGGCCACGCTCGGATATGGTGTTTTCGGTGTTTTTCTTATGTGCCACCGACACAGGTGCCAGACGAGGCTGGCGAACGGCTACGATCGGATGGTGTTTGTTACGTGCCAGCGCCGGAGGCCAGTCGATGCGGTACTGGCTACGTCCCTTTCGGATGGTTTTCTTATGTGCCACCGGCACTGGTACCACAAGGATACAAATTCCATTGATGTTCATCTATTTTGATTTGGTTTGACTTCGATTTGACTTTGATTGATTTGACTTGCTTCAACAGGTCTTCACAAGTGTCACAAGCAGGAAGGTATGCACAGGTGGACTGACTACGTCCCAGGTAGGGGCCACGGGTTATGGCTTCACTTGTCTTGCCGGGTCTTCTCACGCACAGCATACTTCCATAGGTCTCGGTCTCTAGTCATTTCCATGGTGAGACCTAACGTTCAAAGGTCGTGCTTCACCACCTCGTCCCAGGTTTTCCTGGGTCTACCTCTTCCACGGGTTCCCTCAACTGCTAGGGATTGGCACTTTCTCACACACCTATCTTCATCCATTCTCGCCACATGACCATACCAGCGCAATCGTCTCTCTTGCAAACCACAACTGATGCTTCTTAGGTACAACATTTCTCTCAGGGAACTAACGCTCTGTCGAGTAAGTACACTGACATTACACATCCATCGGGAGCATACTGGCTTCATTCCTCATGAGCTTACGCATGTCCTCAGCAGTCACGGCCCATGTTTCACTGCCATGTAGCATGGCAGTTCGAACACATGCATCATCCAGTCTGTCCTTTACTCTGAGCGAGAGGCCTTTAGTCACCAGCAGGGTAAGAGCTCCCTAAACTTTGCCCAGGCTATTTATTCTAGCAGTTACACTCTCAGCGCACCCACCCCACTACTGACTTGGTCACCTAGATAACGGAAGCTATCAACTACTTCTAATTTTTCCCCCTGGAAAGTGACGGAAGTTGTTTTCTGCAGATTTTCGGAGGTCAATGCTCCCGAGCATCTGCCACATATAAAAACTATCTTCCCAGTTACCTACCTTTGACATTGCTGCACCTCTTATGTGTCCATAGCTTACACTGGGTACATCTTATAGAGTTTCTACCTACACCTTTTCTACAGATCGAGCAGGGCCATCTCCTGAGGACATTTGTGATTGCCTACCTTTCTACTTATTAGTACTTTGGTTTTAGCTAGGTTGACTATAAGGCCCCTCGATTCTAAACCCTCCTTCCACACCTGGAACTTCTCCTCCAGTTCTGATAGTGACTCAGCAATTAGAGCGAGGTCGTCAGCATAGAGGAGCTCCCAGGGGCAACCTGTCTTGAATTCCTCTGTTATTGCCTGGAGGACTATGATAAATAGGAGGGGGCTGAATACTGAACCCTGGTGGACCCCAACCTCTACTTTGAATTCTTCTGTGTACATGTTGCCAACCCTAACCTTGCTTACGGCATCTCTGTACATGGCTTGCACAGCCCTCACCAGCCATTCATCTATCCCTAGTTTCCTCATTGACCACCAGATGAGGGATCGGGGGACCCTATCAAAGGCTTTCTCCATGTCAACGAAAGCCAGGTACAGGGGCTTATCTTTGGCTAGGTATTTCTCTTGCAGCTGCCTTACCAGGAATATAGCATCAGTGGTGCTTTTCCCTGGCACAAACCCAAACTGCATCTCATCTAAACTACTCTCTCTCTAATTAGTTGGGCTATGACCCTCTCCGTAACATTCATTACCTGATCCAACAGCTGATACCTCTGTAATTATTTGTATCTAGGGCATCACCTTACCTTTGTGCAGTTGACTGACTAGTATGCTGCTACACCAGTCATTGGGTATGACTCCTTCGTGTATCACCTGGTTGACTATACGGGTGACTAGGTTATAGCCGACACTGCCAGATATTTTGGGCATCTCTGCAGTAATTCCTGATGGGCCTGGGGCTTTCCCTGTCTTCATGCTTCTAATTGCCTTAGCTACCATGGAACTATCAACTCGGATAGCTGGTCCCTCTGTTGGGTCAACATTCGGCAGACTCCTTTATCCCATTCATTTTCTTTATTCAGCAACCTTCATAGTGGTATATCCAAACCTCTCTCTTTGCCTCCTCATTTACCGCAAGTGAACCATCATCCATGCGAACACACTCTCTCCTACCACATCATGATTCTCTCTCA
>NW_021832391.1:0-2500 GCF_006345805.1 Octopus sinensis | reverse complement strand
AATGACCACGCTCAAATGTTGCTTTTCACATGCCACCAGCAATATTTCTAGCTAATTAACTAAGTTTTGATAATACATTTAACTGGAGCTATTATGATAGAAATAGAAAGATTTGGGAATTTTTTTTACAAGAAATCATAGACTTGCTTCAATGAGTAAATTAATTTCTTTTTTTTAAACCTGCTAGAAATATTTAAAGTCCTCAATCTTTTTTCTTTCCCATGTGTGCAGAAAACTTTTTTCTCCTGTCTGTCCACCAACACCACCTTATACTTTGCTTTGTTGATTTCCCCAAACTGACATCTATATAATGTCTTTCATAGCACTTTAGGAACAATCATGAATCACCTCCAAGATATTACATATCTCTGATGATTTGATAATAAATCTTGATTATGTAACTAATAACTACTTTAAGTTAATAAAATGTACGTAAGATGATGTAAACTAAATATCTTAACAATATCTCAACTTTTGTTTTCTACTATGTAACACTCAGACCCAAGATTCATAACAAATGATATAATTTCAATACACAAAAACTTCTAAATACTGGCAATTCGTCATATATAAAACTTAAATGGCAATGGATGTGGTGAGGGGGATATGTGTGTGCATGTGCACATACACACCTGCACATTATAATCATCATCATTCTTAACGCCTACTTTTCTATGTTTGCATGGGTCAGAAAGACATTGCGGAGGCAGCTTTTCTAAGGCTGAATGCCCTTCCTGATGCCAACCCAACCGTTTCCAAGTAAGATAATATTTCTTTCTAGCCAGACATGTTCTATGGAAGATTGGAAAAATGAAGGACACTAATAACATGACATCGACATTCATTTGCATCTATTGCACAATACAAAAACACTAAGACACACACACACACACACACTTATACACACACGTACATATACACACATACAGTCAAGATGAGCCATGAGGATTAACTCAAAGCGGTTTCTTTTTCTTTTTGTAACAACAAGAATGAATGATAGTATATCAAATACATGCAGGATAAATTCTTGATCTACTGAAATCACTTCCACTCGAAGAGAGTGAAAACCAATTGCCTGATGGCCATTGGAACCAAAATTTAAAGAGAATACAAAAGGCAGTATTCTTAAGAATCAAGAATTCTCCAAAAGTGGCATACCATTCAGAAAATACATACACATATATGTCTTCAGCCAAGAGGACAGCTGCGGACATGACATCATATATATGTATGTATCTCATACATACATATATGAACACATACATACATCTGTACTTAAATACATTCACACACACACATATAGTTTGTTATATTGAATTGTCATGAATTCTGGTACCATGCATTGCTTCCAAGCATATATATATATATATATATATATATATATATATATATATATATATATATATCTACATATATATATATCTACATATATATATCTACATATATATATTTACATATATATATAACATATATATATATATATATACATATATATATATATAGGCGCAGGAGTGGCTGTGTGGTAAGTAGCTTGTCTACCTGCCACATGGTTCCGGGTTCAGTCCACTGCGTGGCATCTGGGCAAGTGTCTTCTACTGTAGCCCCGGGCCGACCAAATCCTTGTGAGTGGATTTGGTAGACGGAAACTGAAAGAAGCCTGTCGTATATATATATATATATATGTATGTATGTGTGTGTTTGTGTTTGTCCCTAGCATTGCTTGACAACCGATGCTGGTGTGCTTATGTCCCCGTTACTTAGCGGTTCGGCAAAAGAGACCGATAGAATAAGTACTAAAAGGCGGTGCTCCAGCATGGCCGCAGTCAAATGACTGAAACAAGTAAAAGAGTAAAAGAGTATACATATATATATCTATATATACATATATATATCTATATATATATACATATATATATCTATCTATATATATATACATATATATATCTATATATATATACATATATATATATATCTACATATATATATATATATATATATCCTTAAAAATCCTTAAAAATGTTTTAGCCCGAAGGCCACAGCCATGCTGGGGCACCACCGCTGAATGAGCTACACTAATTTGTGAATCCACCTCTGATACGTGGCACTTGATCAACAAGGGAGTTCGATGCTGCCGCCTGCATCCGCATTTCCTGTCATGAGGTAGGTTCATCTGGGACTCCCAACAAGAAGAGATCCAGTTTAGTTTTAAAGAAACCCACATCCACACCATGTAAGTCTCTCAGGCATTTAGGGAGGATGTTAAAGAGCTGTGGTCCTCTGAAACCCAAGCTGTTGCAGTATCTGGACCTGTATTTTGGTGGTGATGTTGGAATCCTTGGGACCATGCAGTGGCGCCCCGTTCTAAGGTTGGGGTAACTTTGAATGCCAAAGTTTGGGACAAGACCCTCCAGGATTTTCCAGATGTATATCACCGCATATTTCTCCCACCTCTGCTCTAGGGAGAAGAGGTTTAATACCTTCAGTCTTTCCCAGTAGCTGA
>NW_021832390.1:47500-57500 GCF_006345805.1 Octopus sinensis | reverse complement strand
TATATATACATATATATACACACATATGAATACACACACACACACATATATATATATGCACATATGAATGTGTATTCCGGTATATCTTTGTAGTTATGTATGTTTGCATGTATATATATATATATGTATATGTATATATACATATACATTGTATATATTGTTGCACCCATACAAAAATACATACATAGATACTTATAACAAATATATAAATATAGTTATATATATATACACATTAATAAAATATATACACGCGCTCATAAACATAAATATATATTGGTATGCCACCAACTGGTAGTGTTCTGATAGAAATTCTGAAGTAGATCGATAAATCAATTGTAAGTTAGTATGTAGCTATGATGAAGCGAGTTCCCAGACAACCATTTATAATTAACTAACAGACCACCTAGCACTCCTAAAGCAATGGACGACAATTTTGAAATGAAATCTTTAAAGATGTCAACAAGATGAATGTATTGGAGTGGTTTCTCTTCAGTTTCCAAGTCTATAACATGACCTTTCCTGAATCAGTTTGTTATATTTTCAAATCATTCACGCAAAAGGAAAACACCAACATGGCCCTCACATTTTCTCACCGACACAACAGACACACACACACACACTCTCATAGAAAAACATTCCGATTTACATACACACACATACACACACATTCACACGCACATACACACACAGATATATACAGAAACGGATATATATACATACATATATCTGTTTCCGCACGGTCTGATGTCCATCAATTCACACGCACAAACATATATATCTGTATATCTATGTGTATAGACATGTATATACAATTTTTGCATATGTATAAACACACTCATATTTCCATGCATATGTACATACACAAGCACGCACCTGTGGATACATATAAGTTCATATATACACACATATTTATGTATTTATAATCTATATATCTATCTATCTATCTATCTATCTATCTATCTATCTATCTATCTATCTATCTATCTATCTATCTATCTATCTATCTATCTATCTATCTATCTATCTATCTATCTACGATCCCTTTTGATCGACCCCCCCTTTTTCATTTTATTTAATTTTTTTTTTTTTAAACCTTCAAAAGAAAAGCTCTACCTTGTAATTTGTTCTATCTGTGTGCAGCCCTGTGTGGCTAATAAAGAAACATATCTATCTATCTATCTATCTATCTATCTATCTATCTATCTATCTATCTATCTATCTATCTATCTATCTATCTATCTGTATTAATGTGTGTGTGTGTGTGTTTCTGTCTGTCTCTGTGTGCGTGTGGTTTCTTGTGTGTTTGTAAATGTTCTTAATTCACGGGGTGTACTTATTAGAATGTAGTCAAAATCGTATTTTGTCCTGAAAGAAGTCGCTCCATCAGCAGCGGAGTGAAATTTCGTTCCGGGGAGAGTTTCCAATTGTAGGATTAGGGAACACACGCTGATATACTTTCCTGTATAGAAAAGGGCTGGGCCAAGGATCCATAAGAATAGTTGTAACGATAGTCACTCCTGTCGACCTCGCCGTATGAGTGTTAGCAGGAGAGGATTTGAAAGAAAGAAAATCAAAAGAAGAAGAAAATAAGAGAGAGAAAGAAAAATCAACTTACAAAATGAAAGAATGAAAGAAGATGCATTTATTTGCTTTGGATACGTGAATGCAATGAGTCCTGGTTTGGATTTTGCTCTCAAATAACGATAGGGATACTAACGATTTTGATTTTGCCTGGAATTGGACAAATGTGTCTGTTGATTGTAGGATATAATTCTTGTAATAATAATAACAAGAGCACTCAGAGAGCACAAACCTCCGCCAAGGCAACACTAGCATTCTCTCAGCGATTAGCCAGAGATGATTTTTAAAATGAGAATATCTGAAATAAGCTCAACTGCTCTCACAAACGAGAATACAAGAAATGGACCCAACCGCTCTCAAAAATTGAGTAAAAAAGACAGGAAAAATAATCCAGAATCCTTCTCTGATATTCAGTTCGTGCCAGTTATGAAGCCAAACATCCCTGAAAGTCTCATCCGAATCCATCCAGCAGTTCTTGAGGTATCTTGTTCACGGACAAACAAACAAATAAACCTGACTGAAACAATACCTCCGTCTTCGCTAAGGTTGAGTTTAATAATAATGATAATAATAACAGTAATAATAATAATAATAATAATAATAATAATAATAATAATAATAATAATAATAGTAATAATAATAATAATAATAATAATAACAACAACAACAACAACAACACCAACGCCAACAACAACACCACCACCACGACCACCACCACTACCACCACCACCACCACCAACAACAACAATAATAATAATAACAGGGTATGGATATAAAATTAGTGACAAGAAAGTAAGTCATCTATTTTATATGGATGACTTAAAACTCTAAGGCAAAGACGATAATGAGCTTGAAGGCCTACTACGCACAGTAAAAGCATTCAGTGATGACATGGCGATGGAATTTGGTTTTGATAAATGTGCCAAGGCCACTTTCCCGAAAGGGAAACTGAAGACCTCACATTCAGTGTAGTTGGATGTTGACACAGTCATAAAAGAACTCGAGTAGGAACAAACTTACAAATACCTCGGAATAAATGAGGGTTCTGGCATTCAGCATGTGAGTATGAAAGAGAAGATCAGGAAGGAGTGTTACAGGAGAGTTCGAGCAGTTCTGAAATATGAGTTAAATGCACGTAACAAAGTGTTAGCCATAAATTCCTTAGCATTTCCGGTTGTTATTTACAGTTTCAATGTGTTGAACTGGATTAGCAGGAAAATCCGTAAGATGCTGACTTGCAATAAGATGCATCACCCAAAGGCAGACGCAGATCGTCTTTACCGACCCAGAGCTCAAGGAAGTGGAGGTTTGATCCAGTTTGAAATCTACAAAACCACCACAATTGGATTTGCAAAATATCTTGAAACATTTATCGATTGGATGCTAAAGCTCGTTGAAAAGCATGAAAGACGTAAGAAACTTCATTCTGTTATGAAGGAGAGCAAAATATTTTCAAGTGAGTTTATGCACAATACCCAGGCTGAACAGCATGAAGAAAGTGCAGCAACTGTAGTTGCAAAGAAGGTGAAATCAATAGCAAAGTAAAATGCGTTTGAACAATTGGCCGATAGGTGGGAACAAAAACCTCTGCATGGCAAATATATGGCCTGTAGAAAATAAGCTGATGTAGACCAGAAGCACACCCATCAGTATGTACAGAGCTCAGGGCTAAAGGCAGAGAGTAAAGGCCTTATCTTGGCTGCCCAAGATCAGAGCTTATTGACTCGAAACTACCAAGCCAACGTGATGAAAAATGTTGTAGACCCAAAGTGCCGATACTGCAACAATGGGATAGAAACAGTGTTTTAGTTTTAGTACCTGTAGAATACAAATCAGTGTTAGCCATGGCAGAGTTGGCCAATATCGGCATTATAAAATCAAAACTGCTGATAAATGGTACAAGCATCACCTGTAACGGAGGGAGAAAATGTAACTATTCTTTGGGACTTCCCAGAAAGTAAAGATCGGACCATCAAAGCAAACAAACCAGATATTGTTGTGAAAGACCAAAACAATAAAGTCTGTTTATTGATTGACATGGGCATACCCAGTGACAATAATATCTCGGCAAAAGAATTTGATAAACTCAGAAGATATAAAGATTTGCTAATCGAAGTCGAAAAGATGTGGCATCTCAAGACGGTGATTGTAGGAACCCTTGAAAGTGAAAACTGTTTTTCAGTCTCTTTTCTAATCATAGAACAATACAATTCTCCTGGGTCGTAGACTGACTGTAGTTTTGCATTGGCTCTATGGATGAGGTCTCATATATTTATGAATCCTTTCTCACAGCTATTTCCACTGAACATAAACAGCATTGATCATCCCAGGGTCGGAGGCGAGAATTGAAAAGGTGTTGGGAACCGATAGTTCATCATGAAACCGGCCTAGATTTCTGTTGGTCGCTTGACGAATGATTGATTTTTGTCTGGTGATGACAATATCATGAATATCTGTAGCCTTTGAGAAGGACAGGGCAGCTAGAAAAATGACAAATTTCAAAATATTTTTGGTTGAATGATGCTCGTTGACAAATATATATTAAGAACCATAGAAATTGTTTAGTGTGGAAGGTTTCTCCGGCTGTTCCGCCATAAATTTATGATATCCAGTCATGGGAAAACTGTGAATATCAATGAATTTACCTTTTGTTTTAAGTGATTATAAATGTCTCACAGACCAACTCTAACCTTTCGCTATGTCACACACACACACACACACACACACACACACTCACACACACACACACACACACACACACACACACGCACGCACACACATACACACACACACACACACGTCCTTAGTACTGTGCTTATTAAAGTAACAACCGCCTGACATGTGTATTTCTGCAAAATATATGTTAAATGTCGGCTGCATTGATGCATGGGATCGTTCGCGATGATTAATACAAAGTAAGGAGGTTTTGCCTTGTATTCAGTTTAATTCAGCTGTTCTCTTGTAGAAGTTCTCATCTGTTAAATAATAAAAGGTTGTGTTTGGATGTGGGGAGATACTGGGAGTGCGGGTGGGGCGTAGGACAGTGGAGGTTGACGGCATGTATAAAATCTACGTCGTCAACCCCCACCGTCTTTGGCGACGAAGTTCTGTGTTATCGGATACATATATATGTGTATGAGTATGGGTTATATATATATATAAGCACACGTGTGTGTATGCATGTATATATATATATTATACATATGTATATTATACGCATATACATAAATGCATACGCATATAAGTCGTGCAGTTAAAGATTACACACACACACACTATTAATACACTTTGTTACAGTTGAAATAAGAATAAAACGAGAGAATATGTGTACGTGTATGTGTGTGTGTGTGTGAGAAAAAGAGAGAGAGAGAAAAAGAGAGAGAAGCAGATCGATTAGTGAAGTAGTATAACTGTAATGAAATACGTAGATAGATACAGAAGTATGTGGGTTGGTATATATATATAGACATTAAGCGTGCCAAGAAATTAGACATAGAAACATTAAGAACAACAAAGCATAAAACCACACCTCATCTCAAAACACTGCTGTATATATCAACCCACAACCTTAGAAACAATGAGGCATACGACACTATTGTGGAAAACCTCCCTTTACAAACTAGAGACTCCAAAATGAACAACATCCCGGAAGCGCATAAACTCATCAAATGCAAAATGCAACACAAATCGCCAAAAAAATACTTCTAAAAATACGAAGCTTTACACGGCAACCACAAAACCAACGGTTAAAAGATGTGGACGCCCAAACTGTGTAACATGCCCCAACCTACTTGAAGGCTCGGATTTCCTTTCCAAACAAGGAGAGAGGTTCAACAATTAAAACCAACTTCACTTGTGCCTCTGAGAACCTAATTTATGTAATAACCAGCTTGGGTTGTCGACATCACTATATAGGACAGACGAGTATGACATTGGGACGGAAAACCACTTTACATAAAGAGAAGATCCGGCTCCCGAAATACAGACAAATTCCTTTAAGTGTACACATAGAGAAATGTGCAGGTAACATCAAAACAAATTTCACAGTTTTCCCCTTTCTACCAGTGCTAAGATACAATTTCTTTACAAGAACGTTTAAATGAAAAAAAATTTCATCCAAAAATACAGAACACGTCTAAATATAAACGCATAACCAACTTTGATTTCTTTACATATTTTAATTCACGATTACATACCCATCACTGTACATATTTATCCCCACTAATCTAGTTTTTGAATTTTTGTATATATATATATATATATATATATATATATATATATATATACATATTCCCCCTACTACCAAAAGCTGAACAATTATCTCCCCAGCCCGCAATAATAACGATAACCCATTACCTCTCCTTAGAAAATACGTATTTAAATAAATGTTAATGTCATGAATAGCAAAAGCGAAACCGGTCGACAAGCACAATATAACATATATTAAAATTAAATTATATCTATGTATAGTGTATGCATTTTCCTTCTTTAATCTCTCTCATTATATATATATATATATATATATATATATATATGTATATGTATATATATATATATATATATATAGTTAATCAAACATGAACAAAGAGAAAACACAACAACGTGAGGAGATGGAACAAAGTATAGTGTTAATTGACGCTAAGAAAAGGAAAGAAAGAAGGAGGATTTAGCGTTTCGGGCGGAGCTCTTCGTCAGAAATATAGACAAAGGAAAGTCCAAGGAAGTGAGACGGAGAAAAAATCGCCAACGATACACACGCGGTCACACACACACACAGACATATATAATATATATGTATGTATATATATTATATGTATATACATATACATATATATATATAATATATATATATATATATATATATTAGTCTTTTACTCTTTTACTTGTTTCAGTCATTTGACTGCGGCCATGTCTCGCTTTAGTCGAGCAAATCGACCCCGGGACTTATTCTTTGTAAGCCCAGTACTTATTCCATCGGTCTCTTTTGCCGAACCGCTATATATATATACATAATATATATATATATATATATATATATATATATATATATATATATATATATATATATATATATATATTTATATGTATATATATATATATACATAGAGAGAGAGAGAGATGGGGAGAGACATAGATAGATAAATAGATAGATAGGCAGGTAGATATATATATATATATATAGAGAGAGAGAGATGGAGAGAGACAGTATAATTTCAAAAGGAAAGACTTTTTAAGAGAATCAGTGGGAAACTAGCATACGTTTCGAAATTAGAATATGGAAATGGAAATGAAAATGAAAAAGTGAAAAAAGTATTATGTGAATATGTGTGATTAATGTGACTGTCAAAGTATTTCAGTGGCGGCGTCGGATGAGAGTCATTCCACGTCTGCTAAACATGGAATGAATAATTATAATATAATAACTAATCGATAATGTATCAAATCTATCGCCGATGCTGAATTCTACGAAGACCAAAATCGAAAATAGTCACGCACACACACAAGCGCACACACACACGCAGCATTCATGTATTTTAGAACATATGCTAAAAAACTTGACTTAAACCAAAATGTGTACTTTTAAAGGTCAGTTTACTAATGTATACTTACTAATAGAACACATACAGAAATACGCACGTACACATACGCACACGTACACACATACACACATGTGCATGCCATATACATACATACATACATAAATACATACATACATACATACATACATACATACATACATACATACATATATATATATATGTGTGTGTGTGTGTGTGTGTAGATACATACATACATGTATATATGTAATTGTATGTGGATCGTTGGCGTTTGTTTTCCTCCGCCCTCCTCTTCTCTTGGACTCTCCTCTGTCTCCTGTTTCTGAAGAAGAGCTTTGCCCAAAATGTAAAACCACCTTTCTTTCCTTTCCTTAGCGTCTGCTAATACCTTGTATGCACTACGTCCTCGCACTGTTGTTTTTTTTCTGCATAAGTATATATATAATATATAAATATATATATAAATATATAATATGTATATATATATATATATATATATATATATTCTTTTATTTGATTCAGTCATTTGACTGCGGCCAACGACGAGAGCACCGCCTTTAGTCGAACAAATCGACCCCAGGAATTATTCTTTGTAAGCCTAGAACTTCATCTATCGGTCTCTTTTGCCGAATCTCTAAGTTACGGGAACGTGAACACACCAACATCGGTTGTCAAGCGATGGCGTAAGGACAAACACAGGCACACAAATAAACACACACACACACGCACATACACACACACAGACACGCACACATATATATAATGACAGGCTTCGTTCAGTTTCCGTCTACCAAATCCACTCACAAGGCATTAATCGATCCGAGACTATAGTAGAAGACACTTGCCTAAGGTACCACGCAGTGGGACTGAACCCGGAACCATGTGGTTGGTAAGCAAGCTACTTAACACACAACCAATCATATATATATATATATATATATATATATGTATGTATGTATATACACATAAGTATGATATATATAAATATATAGTATATATATAAAATATGTATAAATATATATATATGAAAATATATATATGTGTGTGTGTGTGTATTCGAAAACACGCCAAAAGATTATTACCCAGATTATATCAAATTATATTTATGTCTGTGTACACACATAAATATGATGTCCACCACGTCAAAATCTGCAACGACACACTTCGTTGTTCCGTACGGATAGAGTCGCAGTCGACTTCTTTGATATTTTTTCTTCCTCTCCCCACCACTCTTCCAGTTAACTTGCTTGAAATTCTCCTTCAATTGTTATTGATTTAACTTCGTTACTGATCTCTTGTCGTCTGCAAGACTAACTTTTACAACACTACCCCCGCCTCACCACCGCCATCCGCCGCTCGTCATCGTCTGCTTAGATTTACTTCTATTGCTGACAATGTGTCTTCATTATTTGCTTTGTTCTTCATAAAGCGGCGAGCTGGCAGAAACGTTAGCACGCCGGGCGAAATGCTTACCGGTATTTCATCTGCCGTTACGTTGTGAGTTCAAATTCCGCCGAGGTCGACTTTGCCTTTCATCCTTTCGGGGTCGATAAATTAAGTACCAGTTACGCACTGGGGTCGATGTAATCGACTTAATCCTTTTGTCTGTCCTTGTTTGTCCTCTCTGTGTTTAGCCCCTTATGGATAGTAAAGAAATAGGTATTTCGTCTGCCGCTACGTTCTGAGTTCAAATTCTGCCCAGGTCGACTTTGCCTTTCATCCTTTCGGTGTCGATTAAACGAGTACCAGTTACGCACTGAGGTCGATGTAATCGACTTAATCCATTGTATGTCCGTGTTTAGCCCAATGAAGTGCAGAAGGTCCTTCTGCATTAGATTGTACACGAATATGTTGAATGTAGTTGTACAATGCATCCACACGCACACATGCATACGCCCGTTATCAATGGTATTTATAGACTAGATTTACGTTATACATATTTACATATACAAACATGCATACGCAGACATACACACACATACATACACATATATACACCTATATATATATATATGTATACATATACACCTACATATATGTGTGTGTTTGTGTGTGTGTACATAGAGAGAGAGAGAGAGAGTAGGAAAGACACACAGAATTGCATGCATACACACACATACATATATGAATGCAGGAAGAGGGAGAGAATACGAGTCTACTAGATTTGTAGGCAACAAGATAGACTTATAAATAAATAGAGTTACAAAGAGATAAAAAGATGTTGGTTCAATCCGTCCTGCCGTAGGGGATAAGTACCAAATACTCTGAGAATTGTGTTTTTAACTCTTCCCGGAGACCAATTTTTTTTTTTACATTCTCTCTCGTT
Source organism: Octopus sinensis (assembly GCF_006345805.1). NCBI lineage: Eukaryota > Metazoa > Mollusca > Cephalopoda > Octopoda > Octopodidae > Octopus > Octopus sinensis. Next base: position 48,035 of record NW_021832390.1, on the reverse strand, counting down.
TATTAATTTAAAAAAGAAAAACCCCAAGAAATTACAACACATCAGAGCACCTTGAGGGATTTTAGATGAATAAAAATAAAAATAAAAAGGATAAACATTCGAGAAAGGAATAAATATACTTAAAAAAATGTTATCGATTGGAAGTCAAACTAAGTAAGTCAAAAGAAGAATGTTGTGTTTCGGATAAAATATAAAACAAAAAATGGAATCAGCTCAATAAGCGAATAAGTTGTTGCATACAGATATGTCTCACAAATTATTTATACATGGCAAGGATATGTATATATATATGAATTTTATGTGTCTATATATATTTCTTATATACTCATACATGTACGTACGTTTCTACACAATATACAGACAATTATTGAATATAATTTCTTTCTAAATGTGAATAAAAACAGACACAACTATCGTTGTTGTAATTTACTGTTTTCCTGTCAATAATCCTATTTTCTATGGATCGCATCATATTCTTAAAATTATATATATATATATATATATATATATATATATATATATATATATATATATA
>NW_021832390.1:30000-42500 GCF_006345805.1 Octopus sinensis | reverse complement strand
ATTTCCAATTAATCGTCAAAAAATTGTTAACCTTTCTCTTGTGTTCATTATATTTTTATGTCTTTGGATAAAAATTAAAATATTCATATCATTGCAGTTAATTTTGTTAATCATACGTCATTTAAAAAACACACAGCCATATACACATACACACAATGCCTATATGTATATGTATATATATATAGGCACACACACACAAACATATATATGTAGACGCACACATATAAAAGCACGCGCACACACATACGCACACAAACACACACACATATATTATATATATATATATATATATATACGTGTACATATATATGTATATAGACCTATATAAACACACACTTTCAAACACTTATTTCAATGTGTCTAAAAGTGATGGAAGGAGGTATACATATTTGTTAACAAGAAAATATCATTAAACCTAGGAAGACCTCTCGCATCTAACACTGCGTTCTTCATGTCTGTCTATTTCTAGAGTTCTTGTGCTCTTCAAAGGAGTTCGCAAAGCCAAAATTAGAAACTTGACATCGTGAAAACATTTGAGCAAAAAAAATTTACACACACACACACACACGAAAATATCGCCACCATATATCATGTGTATCTATCTATCTATCTGTCTGTCTGTCTATCTATCTATCTATCTATCTATCTATCTATCTATCTATCTATCTATCTATCTATCTATCTATCTATCTATCTATCTATCTGTCAGTCTATCACTTTCTCTCTCTTTCTCTTTATACATATATGTGTGTATCCGTGTCCTTGTGTGTATGCGTGTGTGTATGTGTATATAAGTGTATGTCGGCGATTATCAAACATATGTATATACCTACATACACATACATATTCTAATATGTAGCTAAATATTTGGAGTAAAAATTTAGAAAACAAAATTATGAAAAGGAGAGAAAGTGTGACTAAAATGGAAAAGTGAGATATTTTTTTTTATGATAAAACGTTTTTTTCTCCTATATTTGTGATTATAAATATTTCTGGTGAAATAGTCAGCCGAACAATTTGACAATAAAGTAAACAAAAAAGCAAAAATACAAAAATACAGCCGAAATTTACCAGGAAAATGTTGTGTGTGTGTGTGTGTGTTGTGTGTGTGTGTGTGTGTGTGTGTGTGTATGAGTGTGTGTATGAGTGTATGTGTGTATAAGTGTGTGTGTGTATAAGTGTGTGTGAATGAGTGTGTGTGTATGAGTGTGTGTGTATATTTATATACATAATCATATATAAATGTATATACACACGTATAAAAGTACATACATACACACATACCTACATATATATATATATATTTAGTGTGTGTACATGTGTGTGCATATATATGTGTATATATATATATTATATATATATATGCACATGCATACATACATATATCTATATCCATGCATACATACACACACAACTATATCTACATACGTTTAAATGTTGATGTGTGTGTGTGTGTGTGCGTGTGTGTGTTTGTAGTAAAAGAATATGAAAAATGTGATAGAATTGTAAATGAACAAATATATATTTTCATTTGTTTGTTTTTATCTCTGTTCTAAATATGGCGACTCTTGTTTTAAGAAGTTTTATTTTTATTTTGAAACCAGATGTTTGTTGATTGATTTCGATCTAGAAATGTTTCTAAGTTAAGATATGACAGTGTGCCGTGAAGCTAAGTGAGAAAATCCAGACGTCTATTACAAGGTTTGCTCAAAACCCACTTCGTTGTCTTTTAAAGACAAACCCTCCTTAAAACATTAGCTTTTGATCACTTTTTGTAGTATACAGACTCTCGTTGGTTCACGCAGCTTTAGAATGGTTTATAAGATGAAATATGTTTATATATTGGGAATCACAAAAAAAGAAAAATAATAATAAATGGCATGATGGGGACTTGGTTATTGGGCTCGACTAAAATAGCAGAAGTTCTATTCTCTGCAACGCCACCATGAAAGATACATTATTTGCACCATGTGGAAAATATTCCACCAATATTATCCAAATGATATTGGCATTATGGTTACAATTCGCTGACATGGAAGAGTTTTAATCCGTTGACAATTTTAACAATACCACCGGGTTCTCGATAAATTTAAGGGCGCTTGCCCGAATGAAAAATTTTAAGGTTAAGCACTCCACTTGATGATAGCATTTTCCCATTGGCTACACATTGCCCCGAATCAGGTTTAATGACATTCCCCTTGCCTTTCTTCCATTCACTAATGTATTAAACCCCACAAACCTACAAAAGATCCCAAATAAGAACCCCTGTCAATGTAGTCAGTAAAAATATGATCACCACTGCATCTCATGTCATTTCATCTGAAATAGAGGACATTCGTTCCTAGAAAACAATACTCAAATACGACAAGATATTTTGATTAAAATTGGTTTATTTCTTACCAAAATATTCTTTATTCTGACTTCGATTAATAATATTTTTTATAATAATCAATTTTGTCTAAGTATAGAATTATATAATTTAGATCGACAAAAGATTATGAACAATGAATTAAGAATGAATTTCTGATACAATACTTGAATAGCTTTTTTTTCCTTTCTTAGTAAAAAAAAAAAAAAAAATATTTCAGAGAAGTAAATTATTTTCTAGAGAAATAATGATATATAATGAGGAAATTTTGAAAGAATTCTGTTGTTTATATTTTAGAGATAAATGTCGGTTATTCTGAAGAGAAGGATTACGGTGGCAACGTGGATAGGATTCAGGAATAACATGAGGCAATAAGCTGGCGGAAGGACTCTAATGGCCGCGTGGACAGGATCCAGGAATAACAATATGTTAAGAGGTAATGAGTTGGCGGAAACATTATTAGCACGTCGGGCATTTCGTCTGTTTTTAAGTTTTGAGTTCCAAATTTCGCCGAGGTCAACTTTGCCTTTCATCGGTGTCGATAAAATAAGTAGCAGTTGTATACTGGGGTTGATGTAATCGATTTACCTCCTCCTCTGAAATTGCGGGTCTTGTACTATTATTTGAAACCAATATGTGACGAATTTTCATTTTGAATCTCTCGCAGGAATTCCGTTGTGTCCCCGGAGGGGATACTTTCCTCTCATCTACTTTGTCGGTATTGTTGTTGTTTAAAACTTGATCAACCCCGACTCAATACGAATGATTCAAATTCTTTACAACCGTGATTATTCCACCATTTCTTCTTTAGGAATGGTGTATCAAGGACTACATTATCAAAGCTATTAGTACATTTCGCAAAATGGATAGATTATGAGTTGAAAATTTAACTGTTGTTTCTAGAAAATCGTGTGACTACGTAAAGGCTTACTCGTCCGTTAGCTCATGCTCAATGTTGTTGGAATGAAAGCACCATCTTTGTCCAATCTCAGAGTATCCCGGATTACAATATTCAACGAATTCATTCTTTTCTAATAAAACTTATTTGGGTTTGCTTGGAATTTGGACCTAAATTCAAACAGCTGGAGCTTCCTTTAGAAGGACGTCTTCTCAGGGTCGACCAAATCCACTCACACGACTTTGGTCGACCCGAGGCTATAGTAAAAGACACTTGCCTAAGGTGCCACACAGTGGGACTGAACCCGGAACCATGTGGTTGGTAAGCAAGCTACTTACTACACAGCCACTCCGGCACCTGTTAGCAATTCTTCTCAACATACAGCTGTAAGCTTGTTTGAATGTATGTGTATCTATGTATATTCGTATGTGTTTATGCGTGTGTGTATGTGTGTGTTTATTTGTGTCTCTATGCTTCTCTTCATGTGTGTGTTTTTGCGTGTGGTCATGTACGATCTCAGTAAGACACTTTTAAGTTTCCACCATTTGTTTATATTGTGAGTGGTGTACTGGAAACCATAGCAAAAAAAAAAGAAAGAAAAAATCCTTTACTCATGAATCACTAGAATCCAAGACGATGCTAGAAAATGGTAAAACACGTACTAGTGGTATTTTTTCCCAAAGAACAATCTGAAAAATTTTACTTGTCATTCTTCATCGTGGTGGTTGTTCTTGCAACTTTTAAAGCTTTTCTTTATGTCTTATTTAATTTGTTTATTATTTTTTTATTCTAGGTTATGTTTTAGTCTGTGTAAAGCAAAAACGTCGATTAATTTTATGACCAAGTTTGAAAAACGTTTATTACCGTTGGGAGAGCAAAACTGTGTTACGTCATTGCTTTTATGTATGGAATCTGAGGTGAGGGAACGAGAGAGAGAGAGAGAGAGAGAGAGAGAGAGAGAGAGAGAGAGAAGGAGAAAGAGAGTGAAGGGAGAGAGGAAGAGTGTGTTACCGCAGTGCGAATGTTAATTTGTATCAATGAAACGTGAACTTGTACGAGATTTGGGGTGAGGGTGAACCGATAAACAAAAATGCGTTAAATTGAAGAATTTTCACTCACCTTCTTTCAAACAATAACTATTTAATGATTTGGAAAGAAAAAATGAAAAGAAAAAGAAAAAGAAACAGACAGAATTGTTTTCGTAACAATTGGTCGTGTTGCTAGTTCTGAAGATGAAATCGTTGAAATTTTAATGTTCTTCTAAATAGGATGTTAAGATTAAGATAAGGACAGAATTCTGTCAAAGTGCTTAATCATAAGATCCGCCTTATGATTTATTGATCCAGTAAAATCTTAAATGTTCAATTCTGTAACAGAATACATTTGAAGATATTGTGTATGAGTGTAATTAGTGAAATTAATAAAAAAAAAGATGTAATCCTTTCTTTTATAGGCACAGAGTTTGAAATTTGGATGAGGAGGGTAGAGCAGTCGATTTGATCGACCCCAGTATGTAATAGGTACTTAATTTATCGACCCCGAGAGGATGAAAGCAAAGTCGACCTCGGCAGATCAAAGAAGGTATAACGACAGGGAGTGAGAAAGAAGTATGGCGTTTCTGATGTTTGGAGAACATCGAAGACTGGTTGAGGGAAAGAGGAAAAATTCGGAGATCTAATCTGGATGTTTACAACAGAATAGATTCCGCATAAGGGACCCAAGATCCGGGTGGTTGTGTTATTAAATGAGACGAAGAATTAATTCTAAAATTCAAAAGCTGGTACAGATAGGCCAGCAGGCTTCTTTACAGTTTCCGACTCTCTTGTTTCTGTTACAAGTCCAGAATGGAATTTGTGATTATGCGAGAATACACTTGCCCACAATGAGATCGAACCTGTGCCGACATATTAATCCCTTGAGGATCAATATGTTACTAAATGAAATGATTACTGTAAATAATTAATTACAAAGTGACGTCATACCCGAGACAAAGATGATCAGAAAGGCAAGTATCGAATTATTTGGAGTGAAATAATATTATTTCATTCCAAAGTTTAAGTTTGTTATAAACTGTCGACAAAAATAGATCAATAAAGATATGAATCGTATTTTAAATAAGCACCTGAGAGGAGAAAGGACTTTGCCCATAGATTTCTAGGTCCTTAGTACATCCCCACGGAACGATAATAACTAGGTCATGCTATATAAACCACTAGAAAAGCCATCAAGTCCAGGAGATCAGAGATGATTCCAGTCAAAGAGATTAGAGATGGATGAATTAGGTTGACGGACAACTTGCCCAGATTCTTGTTCCTGGTAGAACTGAAGATTTTATTGGAGTGGAAGGCGTCAAAATTACTTTGGGTAACATTCTCAATGATGAGAGTCTATAAGAGTGTGGTCTACAGGAATAGAACTCTGACAGCCTTGGTTCAACAGAAAGGGCGGCGAACTGGTAGAATCGTTACTACACTAGGCGAAATGCTTAGCAGTATTTCGTCTGCCGTTACGTTCTGAGTTCAAATTCCGCCGAGGTCGACTTTGTCTTTCATCCATTCGGGGTCGATTAAATAAGTACCAGTTACGCACTGGGGTTGATGTAATCGACTTAATCCGTTTGTCTGTCCTTGTTTGTCCCCTCTGTGTTTAGCTCCTTGTGGGCAATAAAGAAATAGGTATTTCGTCTGTCTTTATGTTCTGAGTTCAAATGCCGCCGCGGTTGACTTTGCTTTTCATCTTTTCGAAGTCGATAAATTAAGTACCAGTTGCGTACTGGCCCTTTTCCCCTAAAATTTCGGCCCTTGTGCCTATAGTAGAAAAGACTTAGTTCAACTCGAAGAACAGACAGAAAAAGAATGCGTAAAACGAGGGGAATGTTTACAGTTGTTCACATCTGTTTGCTGCCATTTCCAGACGTCAACGGAAGATGAAGATCTTCAGATAGAATAGTAACATCTGAAGATGCTCAGTGTTTTGGAATAGTTGTTTACAAAGTGAAACACCGAATTGTTTGTATGGTTATGGTAGGAGCAAACTGTGGGAGTCCAATAGCTGGGAGTTACGGATTGGACAGCGTTTGGATTAGGTTCCTCGTACGAAATAGAGATGTGCATAGTGGTGAGATGGAGGAATCACAGAAAATTACTGTTTGGGGAAAAGGTTTATTTCTGATAGTATGGAACTGAGTGGCATAAGGAACACCAATTAATAACTTCAGGGAGAATGTGAGTCACTTTAGTGCAGCACATTCACAGATACACACACGCACAGACATTCTAATTCTTCTGCACACTCGCGAATACACACACTAACACACACACACACACACACACACACACACAACACACACACACACACACACACACACACACACACACTCTAATTCTTCTACACACTCGCGAATACACACACTAACACACGCAAATAGACAATTCCCAGGGCTCTCATCTACTCTCTTGTTCTTAAGCCCAAGCCTTGTCCGGCCCACTACCTCCGGTCATTCAACGGTTGCCGTACAAACCAATAGAAACCTGTAGATTAGTACATTTAGACTAACACTTTCATATTTTTCATTTTCCTCGTTCTTTCTTTAGCTGTTTCCATCCGCCATCTTTATTCAGGGGAGAGTCAACATCCAAATCATCATAATTAACTATCAACGGCTTCTAATGTCAACTTATTAGTTTTTATTGTACATCTGCCCCATCCTGTTGCGTTGGTCTTTCGTTCTCTCAATCCCACTTTTTCATTATCTCACTCTATTCTGTATGTGTGTGTGTGTGTGTGTATCACACACATATATGTACGTATATTCGTATACATATACATATAATCACAGAAGCACTCACATACGTTCTATACATCAGTTTTAGTTCACAATTTTCTACCATCAACCGAAACTAGAATTTAGTCAGCATTATACACATCTACTACTACTACTACTACTACTACTATACTACTACTGCTGCTGCTGCTGCTGCTGCTGTTTCTACTACTACTACTACTACTACTACTACTACTACTACTACTACTACTACTACTGCTGCTGCTGCTGCTGTTTCTACTACTACTACTACTACTACTACTACTACTACTACTACTACTACCACCATTACTACTACTACTACTACTACTACTACTACTACTGCTGCTGCTGCTGCTACTACTACTGCTACTACTGCCACCACCGCCACCATCTTTTGGCAGTGTCTTGAACTCTAACATTACTTGGACTGGAGTGACTAACACCTGACTTTCACTTGATGCATTCCTGAAAATCAAACAAACCGCTACTTCTATTACTAAAACCACCACCACCACCACCATCGCCGCCGCAACCACCAGGTTTACCGATTCCAACACCACCAAAAACACAATCAACATCATCAGTATCACCACCACTAGCACCTCAACCAGACATCGCCACCGTCGACAACACCACCATCAATGCCGCTACCACTAACACCACCAAGATATCGAAACCACTAGTACAACCACTGCTACTACAACAAACGCTATCTTTGCTACCTCAGCCGATACCATCACCGCCCTCACCACCGCAATCACCCCTAGCACCATAACTACCACCACCACCACTAACACACTCACCGCCACCATCACCATTACCACAATCATTTGCATCACCGCTACCAACACCCAACACGATCAACACTCTCGGCCAATTCCACCGCCATCATATCCAACACCACCACCACCACCACCATCGCCACGGCCACCGACTCACCACCACCACCACCACCGCCGCCACTCAAACACCGCCATCAACACCACCACCATTGCCATCACCTCCATTGACAGCGCTGAAGGGGATCAGTCGAAGACTATTCACCACAGCAGATATGAAACCAATCACGTCACAGAAACCATTCTAATTTCTTAGATTACTTTCAATTCCCACAAGATTCTCTTCCAGAAAATTCTCAAAGAATTATTTGACAAGATGCCACTCTTTTATTCTCTCTCCATTTCTTTCCAAATTTTACACTTAGCTTCCGTCTTTGAAAAAAAAAATTGTCTTACTTTTCTTCTCTTTCAAATTTCTTCAGTTTTTTTGTCAAACATTTCTTGAGGGCTGCAAAAAGAAATATATAAAAGTATTGGATTGGTGCATAATTATTGTGGGTTTTTTTCAACAAATTTTATTCAACAAAAACAATAACAATATTTAACAAAAACATCTCTAAATGATTATTCCGACCGTCTGCCAAGCAAATGGGAAGCAGTAATTGAAGTAGATGGTGACTATGCTCCTGAACAATCCATTAAAGATGTTTTCGTTACATGTTGTTATTGTTTTTGTTGAAAAAAATTTGTTGAAAAAAAAGCTGCAATAATTATGCACCAACCCAATAATTAAATTATTGGAAGTTGAACTCAGAGGGTCAAGACTACTTCTACTACTACTACTACTACTACTACTACTACTACTACTACTACTACTACTACTACTACTGCTGCTGCTGCTGCTGCTGCTGCTGCTGCTGCTGATGATGATGATGATGATGATGATGATGATGATGATGATCTTGTAACTACTACTACTACTACTATACTACTACTACTACTACTACTACTACTACTACTACTACCACACCACTACCACTACTAATACCACCACCACCACCACCATCACTACTACTACTACTTACTACCACCCAAGGCTATAGTAGAAGACACTTACCCAAGGTGCCACACAGTGGGACTCAACCCAACCATGTGGTTAGTAAGCAAGCTACTTACCACACAGCTACTCCTGCGCGTATTGAATACAATTTATTGGAAAAGAGCCGCAATAATTATGCACCAACCTAATAGTAATATTGCTACTTGTTAATGTTACTGGTACTTGTTAGTAAATTGCTATTTATTAGTAACTGTATTACTTGCTAGTACTTGGTACAGTTTAGTAGTCACTGTGTCTTATACTAGACTACTGACAATTCCCCTTCTAATCAATTCTCCTCGTGAAGATTTCCTTACACTTTCGACCCCCCGCCGACCGTGCCACAATCGCCACACTTTTGTGTCTGTGCCCTCATTATAATGAACAGCACGTAAGTGTTTCTGACGTTTCAAGGTTCAGTAATGGTAGGACGAAGAATTCATAAGCAGAAATATTTATTGATAATCATATTCAGTCAGACAGTCTGTCTTCTCTTCAACTTCACCGCTGTAATTATATTTGAAAACTAATGATAAATAAAACAGTACAACGTCAAAATATCGCTAATTTATTTTACGAGAAAGCTTTTGTTCTAATTGTTAACATTGTTACCAGGACTGAGGTTAAGGTAACTACGAGTGAAGACGGCGAGCTGGCAGAAGCGTTAGGACGCCAGGCGAAATGCTTAGCGGTATTTCGTCTGACACTACGTTCTGAGTTCAAATTCCACCGAATTCGACTTTGCCTTTCATCATTTCGGGGTCGATAAATTAAGTACCAGTTGCGTACTGGGGTCGATATAACCGACTTAATCCGTTTGTCTGTCCTTGTTTGTCCTCTCTATGTTTAGCCCCTTGTAGGTAGTAAAAAAATAGGTAAGGTAACTACGAGAACAGCTGATCTCGAATTTATCACACACCGTACAAAATGATTGACTCTATGCAGCCAATCCACTTGCTAGAAATAGCAGACACATCTGCCTCAAATTGCAACCAACAATCTTAGGAAAAAGAAAAGATATTAAATAATACATTCTCTGTTATTCAATCTTCAATAGGGTCGGTAGTCACCAGCTTAATCATAAATCTATATGATTAGAGCTCATTTGGGATTAAGTAAGAAAACAGCAACCTATCCGTTATTTATTTACGCCAAGGATTGCAATTAATATGTCCGCTAATAGCTTCAATGACTTCCTTTTGTTCGTGTTCCTATTTCTCTAATTATATCCAACATGGCGCCATGCTCTTGCCGCTATAAATAATTTTCGCTTGTTAAATGTTATTTTCTTTATCCACGACGTGAGTCTCGTTTGCGGTTCCTGTCTACAAACGAAGCGAGGAGAGTGAATGGTACGGTGAACACGATTATCCTAGATAACATTACCCGACAGAAACATAATACTAGGGATTATTATCGATGAAATTATTATCAGTTGAAATTCATTAAAAATAAGTTTATTTCCCAACCACATGGTTTCAGGTTCAGTCCCACTGCGTGCACTTTAGGCGAATACTTGCTACTATGGTCTTAGGTCGACCAAAACCTTGAGAATGGACTTAGTAGTGGGAAACTGAAAGAAACCCATCGTATATGTGCGTATGTGTGTGTGTCAGTGTTTGTCCCCCATCACCGTCCGACAACTGGTTTTGTTGTGTATATGTCGCCGTAACTTAGTGGTTCGGCAAAAGAAACCAATAAAATAAGTACCGATCTTAACATAAAAGTACTGGGATCGATTCGTTTGACAAACATTATTCATGGCGGTGCCCCAGCATGGCCGTAGTCTAATGACTGAAACAAGTAAAAGAGTAAAATTGTATAATGCAAAAAATTACATGTGGCGAAAACCTTAAAGAATATTACTACATGAATATTAGAATATTACCACATGAATATTAACAAGACTTTGGGGAGCTGGCAGAATCGTTAGCACGCTGGGCTGCAGCTCACCCGTCTTTAGGTTTTGAGTTCAAATTCCACCAAGGGCGACTTCGTCTTTCATCGTTTTGGTGTCGATAAAATAAGTACCAGTTGATCACTGGGGTCGATGTTATCGACTCACCACCTTCCCCAAAATTGCTGGCCTTGTGCCAAAATTTGAGATCCATTTTTCTATCTCTAAGTAAGGAGGTAAGCAGGCAGATTCATGAGCCTCGAAGTTGCAAATGAAAGAGTTCTTAGAGAGTTCAATCTATATTGGATGCAAATGCTTTTATTGTTCAGATATTTAAGCTGAAAGACAGGTTTCATTAAAATCATGTTTGTTTTTCTGGTTTTCTTTCGTTTCTGTATGTCTGTTCAATTTTAAGCAAGGATTCTATTTTTTTTTGTATTTGAACGAACTCATATTTTTAGTTGTGGATATATTTTGAATGTTGTTCCACCGGACCATATTTACACAAACAGCCATCGCAACACTCTTAAAATAGAGCACACGCAACAAAAGTCGAAACAGAAACAATAACTCCGAATAACTGTAATTCTATACAGAGTTCCACGTGAACGAAAGCTTTACTAATTGACACCAGAATCAACAAATAAAGAAGACAAACACTTACAACCCACATCGAAAACAAATACAAAATTAACAACGAAAGCCACCGGGTTTAACCACTGAATAATTTTTTCAAATTTTTGTATCGGTAAAAACGAAAGAAAATTTACCGAGACTCTTAGTTTCCGATTTCAACGAAAATCGCGGGAAAGATGCCAGTTTGTAATAATTTCATTCTGAGAATGGAAATGAGATAGATTCATGAAGTTGATGGAATAATGGATTTAGGAAGGATGGCGTTCCAAATGGAACGTAAAGTATTAATGAGGAAATACGAAAATTGCTAATAAAAACACATCAAAGTCGAACACAGTCGTGTATTTAATAGATGTTTGAAAATGCTGTGTATGTGTCTTTGTTTGTGTGTGTGCGTAATATTATATATATATATATATATATATATATATATATATATATATATATATAATATATATATATATAAATATACCGGAGTAAACACATAATGTGAAACAAGGTGGAAAAAAAGAGTACTCAAATACCAGGGGTAGAGTAATATGCTTTATTTAAAAGCAGCAGAAATTCAACAAAACCTGTACTCGGAGTTTCACGTCCCCGTTCGTCGGACAGTTTTGTTAAATTTTACAAAACTGTCCGACGAACAAAATTTTAACAAAACTGTCCGACGAACAGGAACGTGAAACTCCGAGTAAGGTAACAGTTTGTGAATTCTGCTGCTTTTTTAAATAAAGTATATATAAATATTATATCATACATACATACATATATATATATTATAATATATATATATATATAATATATAATATATATATATATAATTATATTATGTATATATATATATATATACACACATATAACATACATACATATATATATATATATATATATATATATGTATATATAGGCATATACAAATATATGCATATATATATATATGTATGTGTATATATATATTTATATATATGTATGTATGTCTATGTATATATAATGTAAATGTTTGCGTGTGTATTTATGT
>NW_021832390.1:20000-25000 GCF_006345805.1 Octopus sinensis | reverse complement strand
ATTATCATTCAGGTCACTGCCTGGAATCGAGCTCGGAATCTTGGGGTTAGTAGCCCAGGTTCGAAATTTTCCCAAGACACCTGATGAAGGCTGGAAGGTATATCAACCGAAACGTTGTGTTAACAACAAACAAGATGAGGACAAATATCCATGAAATGCAAATAATGTAAATAATGGAGGAATGGAGGCATTTGCAATTAAATGTGGGTTTTTGAGATAGCGGAGATATCCTTTCTACTAAAGACACAAGGCCGGAAACTTTTAGGGATGTTAGGTTGCACTGACCCCACTTCTCATCTGACCCTGAAAATATGAATGGTAAAGTCGGCCTCTGTGGAAGGTGAAGACGCGAAATACCGCTAAACATTTTGCTTGGCGTGAAACGATTCTGACAGATCACAGCCTTTGAAACAGCAACATTTCTGTAATAATTTATGGAAGCAGAATCGACAGTGTTACTTCGTCCGTCTTTATGTTCAGAGTTCAAATTCTGCCGAGGTCGACTTTACCCTTCATCCTTTCGGAGTCGATAAAATCACTACCAGTTGGGCTCTAGGCTCGTTGCATTTGACTTACACCTACTTCGAAATTGCCGGCCTTGTGCTATAACCTGAAATCAATATTCCTGTAGAAACATCATCTAGGCTCTTGCTTTATAAGATATTTCTGAAATCACGAAGAAACATGTCTATCAACTGAAATGTAGTGGATTCGCTTGCGAATATGTCTTATTTTGTACATGAATGTTGTTGACGGTAACTTCGAAGTTCCAACCAGCTGATCCATTGCTGGACAGTTCGACGATGGCTTAGAAGTCACTGTCAACAACGTTCTTGTTTAAGATTAATACATCTTTACTCTACAAAAATACAGAGAAACTCATCAGGTTTAATGGGAAAAATGGTTTTCATTAGAAATGAACATAAAAAGAAATAGTACTACACACACACAGACACACACACATACACACACACACATATATATATATACATACATGCATACATATGCATATAAATGTATGCATGCATGTATGCACGTATGTATGTATATATAAATAAATAAATATATATATATATGTATATATATACATACATACATTCATACATACACATACATATACATGTTTATAAGTTTGCGCCAGTCTATCATATAAACATTTAAACATATCAAAAATGTGAACAAGCATTGAATTATTTGTGTTTCAATATGTTTGTCCTAGATTCAATCTTACTGCTTCTACTCATTCACAAGTATCGTAATTTCAAATAAAAAATTGTATTACTTTTCTCTTCTATTTGAGTTTTGCAAGAAGTATGCTCCTCTTGTAATGAGTATTTCCCCAGGACATACATACATACATATATATATATCAAAATGATGTGTTATAATACTATTTCACAGTCGTACCAACAATCCAGCATACCTCCATCAGCTGCCCCAAGGATATCATTATGGTTTCGACACCAGTGTATGTATATATGCACAAGCGAATGTGCATATATTCCAATATAGTTTATAACTTACTCGTTCAAATGTTTTGTAATTTACTTTGATTTCTGTAGTGAGAGACAAATCAAAGTCTTTTGATAAGAATATAATCAATGTAGTTCATAAGTTGTATTTATGATACCACTTATGTATTGAGAATGATGTGGGCAGAATCTGAACTCGGAAAGTTCAAGAGCAGAAATGTTTATTGATAATCATATTCAGTCAGACAGTCTGGCTTCTCTTCAACTTCACCATTGTAATTATGTTTCCAAAATAATGAGTTTTAAAGAAGTACAATATCACGCAGTACTTCTAAAGGATGTACTTGGTTACATCAACTGCAGGGCCTGACTAGGTTCTCTTTCATCGACCACAGTAGGATGAAAGGAAAGTCTAAAAAAATATAATTCTACAACCAAACAATTCAGAGCATGAAATCATGTTATGTACAACTTATATTCTCTCTCTCTCTCTCTTTATGTCTTTCTCTCACACACACATATTTGTAAATGTACATAGATGCATATATATATATATAGATATCTATCTATCTATCTATCTATCTATCTATCTATCTATCTATCTATCTATCTATCTATCTATCTATCTATCTATCTATCTATCTATCTATCTATCTATCTATCTATCTCTCTATTGTGTTCAATTTTGAAGTCGAGAATTCCTTCCCTGATGCAAAATTTGTCCAGTACTTTAGCTACTTTACCATCCGTTGTGTGTCTCAGTATTATATATCTATAAAAGCGGAGCGCATTGCAGAATGGTTAGCGCGCCTCACAAAAAGTTAGCAGCATTTTGTCTGGCTTTAAGTTGTGTCCACCGAGACCGACTTGGCCTTTCACCATTTCGGGGTCGATAAGTACCTGTTAAACACTGAATTCAATGTAATCGATATAAACATCTTCGAAATTGCTGGCCTTGTGTCAAAATTTGAAACGAAAAGAGTAGATCTACCATTCCTTATTTATCTAAATAACATTAAACTAAATATGATATATTTAAAGAATATAATTTTGAAGAAATTATCACAAGGACACTTATCAGGTGACATGTATACTGTATTAATACCAATTATTGGGTTGTCCGGAAAGTTCGTTCCAATTTTTAAAGGAAAGAAAAAGGGTCAATAACTACTTGCCATTACATTTTTAATCAACCAAATATGAACCATTTTGTTGCACGATGCGTCTCAATCTTTCCTTTAACTTGAAAATATCCTCTTCCCAGAATTGAGGTGGTTTCATGGCAAAGAATTCATCAAGGTATCTTTTTACGTCATCCAAAGAATTGAAATTTTTACCATTAAGACTATTCTGCAGAGACCTAAATAAGTGGAAATCCGAAGGAGCAATATCTGGTGAATATGGAGGGTGGGGTAACACATCCCAGCCAAGCTGCAGCAATTTTTGCCTGGTTCCCAAAGTATCAAGTGCCGAAAATAAACTTCCTTATCTTCCGTTTTAAAGGGTTACAGAATTAACACAGGTTATAGGAACATAAACCTTCTTCCACTAAAAGATAGCTTAAACTGTGCTCTAAATGGAGGTGTAGTGAAATCCTTTTTTATGGACTCAACCATGTTCTAAAATAAGTCTCAAGCTACTATAACTCGGCACGAACTTTTCGGACAACCCAATAGATTAAGTAGTTAATTATCGCTTTTACTAAGATATCACGATAATGTTTCCTTTATTTTATGTTCATTATTCTCTGTATTGAAGTCTTATTTTATCTTTTATAAACGAAGTTTTATGCAGAAGTTTCCATTTAATCCCAAAACAGAAACACACAAATATATTATAAAAATGATAATCGAATTTTCTCTAAAATCTAGAATATTGGAATTTAGGGCTTTTATACGACCAAAAATCAATTGATATGCATGCTTGAAAGATGGGACTTGAAAAGAAATGATACAAATTCGTATATCGATCTACAGTGTCATATTCTAGAACATCTTTAACATTTATGAATGTTAGATTTATTTTTTGCATTGACTTTGTGAAAGGGATGGGTGGATATGATCTTTAAATGTCTTTTCAGACTCTCAGACTAATGAAATCTGTATGGTTGATATTTCTTTTGAATTTATGGAGATCTATCCCTGTAGGAAAATCGTGACCAGGAAAGCAATTTGAAAGGTCTAGAGTTCGGTGAGGGAAAGTGTCAGATGAGATCTTTGGTGCGTTAGACAGAGCAGAGCTGTTGAAAGAAGCGTGGTGGGACTATTAAAGGAGGAGGTTGATTAAAGTGGCAACTTGCTAGTTCTGAGTTGATAATGCTGTGTGAATAACGATAATAAAGAGAAGCAGGTGTAGGAGAACCAATCTATGGTACGAGGTAGTTGTTGGTTATGGTGTGGTGTATATGTGGAGTATTGGTTGTAGTTGTTGTAGTGTGTTGCATGTTTGAGCCACAGTCTCTAGTGGTTTCTCTGCATCGACCAAGGCTTTTGGAGTCTTGTAATGTTTTCTCTATAGATTTTAGTGTGGTGTGTACGATTTTAGAAAGCGTTGTGCATCTTGGTTGCATTTTATAGGGTGGGCTTGTGGATATAGTGTGTTTTAAATGTGGACATCATCATCATCATTATGTATACCACCCCGATCTCACCGCCGCTGCCGCCATCACCACCACTACCACCAACACAAATACCACTACTACCACTACCACCACCACTACTCCCCACCAACACCACCACTATCACCACCACCAACACCACCACGACGTTCAGTGTGCGCGTATCTGAGGGATATTCAACCACTTGCACGAGGACGCCGTACCGTTGATCTATCAACTACAAAACTCGTCGTCGCAACCGACGGAGTACCCAGTCACAGCAGTAATAGTCATAACAATTTTCTACGTAATCTGTAGAGATATTTTATATATGTTGTCCATATTGGTAAGTCTTGTAGTTTTGGTCACGTGTTTTGTTGGTCAGGTATATGGCATCTAGTTTCATAATTCTGTAGCATATCCTTTTTCATTCTCCACCCAATCAGGTTATCTCTATTTCATAATATTTATATTTTAATAATTTTTCCCTTCTTTTAGCTACACATTATCGAGATTTTGGACTGATATATCGTTTTGGGCGCATCCGATTTTCCTGGTATTCTTCAAGGAAATCTGTGCATTCTCTGCAGCAGTGTTTCTAATTACTTATAATTTGCACCGTAAAACTTGAAATTATTCATATGCGAAAGATGGTTGAGTGTCTTTTAGTGATTTGTTTTTCATCCTAGTTCAGTTTTTGTGAACAATTAATCTTCAGTGACACAGAGAAAAAAAGTGGGGAGATAAAATCTCCTTGGAACATCCCCTTCTTTTGACGGCCACTTTCGTTTCAGTAATTCCATATCTTCTTCTTCTTCTTCTTCTTCTTCTTCTTCCTCTTCTTCTTCTTCATATTCTTCTTCTTCTTCTTCTTCATCTTCTTCTTCTTCTTCTTCTTCTTCTTCTTCTTCTTCTTCTTCTTCTTCTTCTTC